>NW_027413298.1:0-81351 GCF_048544455.1 Silene latifolia
TTTATGTTTATGTAATTCATTAAATATTACCTTAATAAAATGTTCTTTCATTGAAGTTTTAAAACCCTACCTCGGGAAACCGAGATGGTAACGCTCCAATTATCTTGGCCGGATAGTTGGGGTGTTACAAAGTGGTATCAGAGCGACGATTTTGGAACCAAAACCAATGAACCAAAAATGAATCTAGGAGAGCCTAATTAAAATGAACCCGACATGAGTACCATAGGAGATCGGTTTTGGATGGGTAGGCGCCCTCATGCCAAAGCTAGTGCCTATCATCTCTATCGGTCACTACGTGGGTGGCTAGGAATGTCGGAAACGTTATGTGAATCGTGATATGAATGCATATGTGTTACGGTTTTAATGTGTTTTAATATGGCATGGAATATGAGCATTAGTGAAGGTGGTATGCATACATGTGTTTTGTGACTCGTAATAGGTTTATCGTATGATAGAATCATTTGTGTAGAGTATAATAGCATGTGATGAATGGATAAGTAGACTACTGTGAGTAGTAGGTTTTAGATGTGATTAGTGTGTTTTGATATGAGGGACGGTAATCCCAAATCTTGGCATGTTAGTATCATATGCGTATTTGAGCTTGCTAATGTCGTTATTAAAGCATGAGTGATGATGGTTAGTGCTAGAATAGTTATGATTTTGGGAGTAATATACCATAGATAATGAGTGTGAGACCAAACTCAATCGAGTAGAGTACTACTCGAGCGTGGTGATCAGTCACTCGACCGAGTGGATGAGTCACTCGGCCGAGTGGACAGTTCACTCGACCTAGTGGACCTGTCTCTCGACCGAGTGGGCAAATTTAAGAAACTAGAAAACTTCTGAAAGGTTTCCACTCGATCGAGTAACCTATCATTAGACCGAGTGGAGTTTCACTCGACCAAGTGCCCTAAGTACTCGGCCGAGTGGGCCTGTTGAGCTGAGAAATTCGTGTAAAATTTGCTTTTCTACCTTATCTTTATTTCTACTTCGAATCTCGCGACTTGAACATCGATTTGTCTTAAAATAATTCAAAGTTTTCATATTGTAATTTGTTGTTTGACTTACACTTTGCTACCACGCTTTTCTTTAAATTGTCTTCTCAAGTCTCGACCATGTAGTGAGTCATCTTCTTCATTTTGCAAGTTGAAATGGTTTTATTTGTACACATGTTTATTCAAGTTTTATTAAATAATTGCATGACTTTGTTCAGTTTCATAGTAGTGATTGATTTTCTATATCATTAGAATGGTCAAAAATCAGATTTTTAAAATAAATTTTTTCCCACCATGGATGAACTTGAAACTTATTCTTTTGAGTCGATAACCGGATTTTCTTGTTTGTTGATTGGGTCATGTTGAACAAGAAAGGCTTAACACTTGTAGTTAATGTCGAATTTTTCTACCTTGTAGGCAAAAATTTCAATTTTAAAAGTTTTATCTTACCTTTCATTTTCATGAGTGAACATTGTTTTAATCGTCTTGCAAAGACTACCGTTATCCCTAGTAGTGTGTGGTATATTGTCTTGGAAATGAAGATTTCATTGCAAGTTTTAGCCTAAAAGTTTGAACCAAGTGAGGAATATGAACAAGTTTGATTTGAAACCAATTATGGTTTAATAATATTGTAAAACTATAAAATTATTTTTGAAATTTTATAATAAAAAGGTGTGAATCAAAATTTTTCCATCTTAAAGGTTGACAAATTTCCCGAAAATGTTGTAAAAATATAAATAATCTTTGATTTTTCGTTCGTGCGCACTTCGTTTATTCCTTATTATTCTAATGTTCGATTTCGACGTTTCGTGAAGTCGTGCATAAGAAGTTTCTCCGTCTTAAAAATGTATTTTCTAAAAAGAATGGTATACCTACCCGAATTTTGACTTTTCTAAGTTATATTTTGCACCAATATAATAGTAATATTTTGAATTTGACATATAGTGACATGTACCATCCTATGACGGATTACTCCGTATAAAAGTTTTCGAGAAATTGGAAACAAATGACCTTAAGTTAAAGTTTTAATACAGCATTTTGCATGTCAAGTTTGAGTAAAATTACATTAGAGTTGAGTTTTGAAGTTGTATCGTTTTCCAAAGTTTATCATATTTCAAGTGTGGTATTAGGGCAATTTTAAGGTGTCGGTCATGGATTTCATATCCCCTCCATGTTATTTGATTACCTATCTTTTTCATATCCGTTCTGGCTTGCTTTAATTTCCATCATCCTTATCCATTGAGTTAACCCGAGATTTCCGGGCATAGAGTTACGTGTGAGCCCAAAAGAGTATTTTCTCACCCTAGCCTTAGGCATATATTCCGACAAGACGAATGATTTTGGACATAGTCATCAAGTTTGATAATTTGGGAACATTAGGACGGTAGTTGGCCCATGTAATGTTTTGAGTATGGTGAATTGATCATGAGAGACAACTTATAAATGTTGAGTGTAGTACAATAAGAATTGGATACTTAGCGGTTATTTGGACTCATAGGTAGTGAACGCAATTTGAGAAGATGTGAGAGTGATCTTTTGAGCACGACTCAAGTATTTTAGCCGGCATATGGTTGAATTTGTATTGGTAGAATGATGAGGGAATAATTGAGGAACTAGGGGTAAAAGAGAGCTATGACATGAGCTCATAAAAGTTCTGGAGAACATGAGATGTGACTTGAAGAATGGTGTAAATCTAGATAAGTAGTGATAAGATTTTGGAAACCGGAATACGGGAGAGAGAGAGTACTAGAACGAGAGATGAGTTGGATATTTTGCAAGTGGTAACCCATCATTTACTGAGGAATTGGTTGTAAGTTTCAAGTGAACCCATGTGAGAAAGTATAATTGTGGATGAGTTTAGTTCTAGTAATCGGGATATATGTAATTGTGGATTTGGTATCACCAAGTTTGTTTTTGTGGTCATGAGAGTAAAAGAGGGGGCATTTAATGCTTAAGGATTCAATCTTGTGGTTAATGAGTTTGATCATTTTTGATACATAATGTGGCCGTTAACCTAAGTACATAGGAATGATGTGTGAAAATGGTTGTGTCGGACTCCGACCCTGAGAGTGGTAGTATAGATTTTATTTGTAAAATTGTCTCCCAAACGTTATTGTGAAATGCCCACGGTGTACATCGTGATTTTGTTGTAGTGCTTGAGTAAGTGATGATGTTATTGCTATTCCTTGAGAGTGATGGGTGATTTGGCCGTGTACATGAAATAGTGCAAGCGTTGTGTTTACCAATGTGACTAGAGTGTCGCACTACGGTGCAGTTGTTGATGATAAAATGGTATGTTTGAGTTAGTAGTATGCCCTGGACATCTTATCTTAAATGTGTAGTGATGATGGCCATAAGGCCGATAGCAGTGTTTGAATCGGTTGTTTAATGGTACATGAGTCACCATCGGGATTTATTAGCATCTATGTGATGGAATAGGAAGGTTTAGAAATGGGTTTGGGAACGTAAATGTTATACCCAGGTGACACTCAACCGAGTGAACTATGCACACGACCGAGTGGCCGCCTACTCGGCCGAGTGACCTCCTACACTCGACCGAGTGGTCTGCTTTGACCCTTGTTTTGTTGATATTTGACCAATTATAGAGCATGTACCCTCATTTCGCGTTTATATTAGTTAACTTGTGTTGGATGACCATGATTGACCTTACATGTATGATATGTGTGAATTATTTACGCTTGATCATATGGTGTAGAATTTTGCAAGTAATAGAAATCGTTGATTCGACATGAGTTGGTTGATGACAGAATTTATATGAAAACCTTGTTTGATGTGTGTTAATCGACGTGAGTTCATTTCGTTGTATAAAAGTAAGATGAAAAATGCAAGTTATGTGTTGCATATTGGTCATTTGCATGATTGTATATATGGTCTTCCGTATGAGTAGAAGTGTTGGTAATAGATGGGAATGGATGTTGAAAACACATGTGTGATCAAGTGGTGAATTTGACGCGGTTTATGCGTGACATAGTATCCGGAAAATTGGGAATGTTGAGCATAATTGAGTCCCATGGCGAGTGAGATGGCATCATTTTGTTGTTTCATAGAGTTTGCATGTTTATGATTGATTGCATATAGGTGCATGTATGAAATTAGACGTGATATATATATGTGTAGTAATAATCGACTTATACCTCGAGACCGATGTGTAGACTTAGAACCAGTTGAGTTGGGAGTTGTTATGGGATTAGGGTTTCGAACCGTGGGCTGAACCTTGTATCTTGACGTTTGGGAGGCTCGTAGAGTAGGGTTATGTCAATGGCATTAGAACTATGTATGATTCATTTATGGATTACAATAACTAGGAGAGAGTGTTGAACCTGGAATATGGTCATTTGTGGAATTTAGTAATAAGTGTATCAGACCGTATTGTGAGGTTGATAGTTGAACTTCGGGACGAAGTTCTCTTTTAGGGGGAGTAAATGTAACAATTTGGAAGTTTAAGAAAAATGAAGTACGGAATGCGAGGAAATAGTGAGAGTTGTGAGGAAGTAGTGAGAATGGAACATCGAACTTTGGGAAGAGAGTACACATGAGATATGAGGGAATAGTCGAAAAAGGAAGAGTGAGGTGAAACTTCGGGGACGAAGTTTATTTTAAGGGGGGAAATATTGTAATACTCCGTATTTAATAATTATATAATAATAATAATATTTTATTTGTACGAGTTATGCTGAGATGGAATAATAATGATAATAATAATAATACATTATACATTATACATGTATATACTCCCACCATACATATACATACTACCTTATCCACCCTTATCCCTTAATCTTATCCATTTGTAATCCACCATAATCTACCATCAAACTAAAGAGACGAAAGAAGAGAGAAAAAGAGAAGAAAGGAGATCGCCTTTTTGTCCCTCCGCCTTGAGATAGTAAGGTAAACCGTCTTACACTAACCTTTATGTTATTATTTTTATACCTTTGACCCGTCCCAACCTTGAGCCATCTTTGACCTGCCTTGGACCACTAATCGACATCCGTTGACCACCCAAAACAGACCTTGACCGAGTAGGAAAATGGGTTTTTGGGGGTTTGTGTGTTGCAGGTTAGGGCTTCGGTTTTGGGGATGCTACGGGTTGGTTTGGGTCTGGTTCTGGGTAGGCTTAGGTCAAGGGTGGTGAGAGGAGTATGGTGATGATTGTGGGTGGCCGTGAATGTGGCTGGAGGTGGCGGGTTCAAGGGAAAAAGAAGGGGTGTCGAGTTGTTATTGTTGCTTGTTGTTGTGGTTGTTGATGTAGGCTTTAGTGCGGCTGCCAGGTGGTTGTGGGCTGGTGGTAGCGTCCACCGTGGTCAGGGGAGGCTACAGTGGTGGTGGCAGACGCGACTTATGGTGGCGGGGTGAGTGGTGATGATAGTGTGGGTTGTTGTTGGTGTCGAGGGTGGCCATTGGTGGTGGTCGTGGGTTGCTGCTGGCCGTGGCCACCATGGCTAGTGGTGGTGCTCACGGTGGCAGTGGGGGTACTATTGTGGTGGTTGGGTGAGTCGGGTTTTTGGGTAATTGTATAAGACAGGTTTAATTTGTGTATACATATTCAATTAGTATAATTATACGTATTGGTATAAATAGATTAGTATATTTATACGTATTTGTATACATATTAGATTAGTATGTTTATACGTATTTGTATGATTATATTGGTATATTTATATGTATTTGTATTATTATCGTATTTTAGGAAATGGGTTTTATGAGACGATTTTACGAGACGGGCCTAGCTTGTGTGACGGTTTGCCTATGCGGATTTGCTATGAGGTAGGTTTATCCTACTCAGTTTCTTTGTTGCATTTAATTATAAATGTGAGTCTTTTATCATTCATCTGCATTAATTCAGTCAAAAATTGGCATGTTATATGGTATACCGTATTTGTTGTCTTGTCTTGTATGTCGGAGGACATGGTTGTTTGATTGGTTACTTGTTTTGGAGACGTAAGACGGTTGGGATACCGTCTTGTGCTTAAGTCGCCTCTTGGAGCTTCCCACTCCAAGAGGGATGTGCACATTAATGGCTTGAGTTACGGAGGGACTCGTGTGGTTGAGACACGACGTCTAGCAGGGGATCCGGTTGGCTTCCAGACCTGGTACGTCTGGGTGTGTCCTAGTACCTGTTTGTGGTTATCGGTATGTCTGGGCGTGTCCCGGTACGAGTGTGGTTGTCGGTATGTCAGGGTGTGTCCCGGTACCATGGTGGTGATTTTTGATGGCGGTTCGTTCATATCACAGTCGTGTTGCATGTTCACACTCGAGTCGAGTCACACTTTATTTATTTAATGAAACTGGCGTTTGTGTATCTGTGTAATTGTCACCTATCTCTTTTGGGGTGGCCTGTGTCGATCCATTTGATATCCTTTGGTCATATGGGGAGCAGTTTATGTTCAGGTTGTTTGGATAGTACGCGGGAGACAGGACGAGCTTGATGATATCACAAGACGAGTCTAGTTGGCTAGAAGACTATAGATGTCACGAGTTGTATTTTATTTATTCATTTGTTTACGTTTATGTAATTCATTAAACATTACATTAATAAAATGTTCTTTGCTTGAAGTTTTGAAACCCTACATCGGGAAACCGGGATGGTAACGCACCAATTATCTTAGCCGGATAGTTATTGTTACAACAATGCCTGAAACAAGTGTTCAAGTTAATTAGAGCAGAAACGTGGCCTAATTAACTAACAATAAAAATACTCATAATTTTCAAATAATTGGAGGTTCAACTATTTCCTGCCTCAACCTTGGTGACCACCTTGGATTATGATTATTGTGTGTTAAAATGAAGATGATAATACTAGTGAAGTCAGAAATATTGTATGTTGTAAATTATTGCCGTCAATATAAGATTAGTATTGATTGTTTTGTTTAATTAATTTGATATGTAAAGGGGAAATGTAGTTGAGTTTCAGAGGAAAAAAAAAAAAAAAAAAAAAAAAAAAGATAGGAGAAAGTGAAGCAAATCCATCGAGCCATTCACCCATTCCACCCGGTTTTGGACCATCCTCTAATTTGAGGTCCAACTCCAAAATCGTCTAAGAACATATGGCATATTATGCCCTAGGACTCTTCTATGATGAGCTTAGAGTATTTTTGTCTAGGAGCTTTTATCTTGGAAAGGTGATAATCATAGAGAAAATCTTGAAACAAAACCGGGTGGCCCTATCTTACACGGTTTGCAAGGGGAAGGTACAAGGTCGCTTTCAAGTCATTTTCAACCTTACTAAACTAGCTAAGACAACACCAAAGCTTCTTTGTGCTGCTCTACAAGTGTTATGCAAGCTTGGTCGGTCCTATTGATGCTTCCAAATGATCATTGTCCTATTAGTTTACTTTCCTTGTTTTTAGCTTTTGAAATTTAACTTGTGTAAGGTCCTTGGGACCAAGCTTTGCACGGTTTTTATGGGTCTCTATGAGCCCTTAGATATTAGTATTTGAATGTAGGGTGGAGATTAATTTGCTTGGTCTATAAAAGGAAAGCCAACCCTAAGCAAAATTCAAATTTAATGAATATCAACCAAGTTGAAACCTTGTTTTCTTCTTAAATTATTCTTTGCTTAGTGCTTGAAGGACTCCTTTACTTAGTGCTTGGAGGTTTGGTAATCCCTTTGCTTAGTGCTTGGGTGAACCATAGGCTTAATCTATTGTTTAGTGTTTGGATTAAGTCATATCTTTCACTCGTTTTCCTTCATTAAGCAGTCCAAGAAACCGTTCAAAATTGAGTCCATTTTCGAGTGTTTGTTTAAAAATTACGTTTTAGTCCAAATTGGTACCAAGAGCCTAGGTTATAACACAATTCCATCTTGTGTTAGTCTTGGGAAAAGCCTTTCTTGTGAGTTCATTTTATCCTACCTACAACAAAAACACAAAAAACAACCATGAGTGAAGAGAGGCTTGTCGGAATTGAAAATCAAGTAACACAACTTTCTGAAAAATGCGACCTAATGATAGATTCTTTCAATGCTATCATGGCTAACATTCCAACACCAACAAGGAATGGAGGACCACGTCGTGGTAGGGGAAGAGGCCATGGTGTCTTGGGAAGAAGGAGAGGTCAAGGTAACCATGAAAAGGAAGCAATGTCGGATTCGGAGGAGTCCATGCTTGAAGGCTTTCAAAGGGAGTTCAACAAAGACTTAAAGGTAGAATTCCTTATTTTTATGGTAGTTTAAACTCTGAGGATTTACTAGATTGGTTTAGAACTATAGAAAAAGTCTTTGAGTTTAAAGCCTACTCGGATGCTAAGTCTTTCAAAGTTGTTATCTTAAAACTTAAAGGCTATGTTTCACTTTGGTATGAGAATTTAAAGAACCAAAGAAGAAAGGATGGTAAGGAACCCATAAAGTCTTGGCTAAAGTTGAAAAACAAACTTAAAGAAAACTTTATGCCTAAAGACTACACCCAAGATATGTTCATTAAACTCACACAACTTAAGCAAGACCAACAACCCCTTGAACCCTATCTTAGAGACTTTGAACAACTCACTTTGCAATGTGAAATGAATGAGAAATCCGAACAAAAGATTGCTAGATTTGTGGAAGGATTGGATGTTAAGATTACTAGTCGAGTAAGAATGCATCAAGTTTGGTCCTTTGATGAGGTCTTGAACTTGGCCTTAAGGGTTGAAAAGATGGGTAAGGGAAAGACCACTAGCTCAAAATTCGTGTCCAAAACAGCCTCTAAACCACCCTATGCCGAGACCAAACCAAAAGAAACCAACACCCAAACCAAAAATCCCACACTTGAAATGGGTAAGGCACCCAAATCCTCTCAAAGAAAAACCATTGGCCTTAAAAAATGCTTTCAATGCTAAGGTTATGGTCACTTTGCTAAAGATTGTCCTACCAAGAGAGCCCTTAGTAGTTTTGAAGTGGTTCATTGGGGAGATGATGAGATTCTTGATTCTGATGAGGAAGGAGGATGTGGAGCCGGGGGAGGATGAATTGGTGTTGTCGGATGCGGGTCTTAGCTTGGTTACTTGGAGGTTAATGCACACACAACCCCAACCCTTAGAGATGGACCAAAGACAACAAATATTTATGTCTAGGTGCACCATTAAAGGTAGAGTTTGTAATCTAATCATTGATGGTGGGAGTTTTACTAATGTGGCTTCTAGAACTCTTGTTGATAAGCTATCCTTACCTACATAAGACCACCCATGTCCTTACAAATTGAGGTGGCTCAACAAGGGGGGCGAGGTGAAGGTAGATAAACAATGCTTGGTATCCTTCTCCATTGGTAAGAACTATGGAAATGAGGCTCTTTGTGATGTTCTACCCATGGATGCTTGCCATCTTCTACTTGGAAGACCTTGGGAGTTTGATAGGGATTCGGTCCATCATGGGAAAGATAACACTTATACTTTCAAATTTGGCTCAAGAAAAATCATCCTCTCACCCTTACCATCGTCCATCAAATCGTCCACTCCACCGTCCATGCTTGAACCTACAAGGGAAGTCCTATTGATCAATGAGGCCGAAATGATACAAGAGTTGAAAGGAGAAGAGGATGTCTATGTCCTCATTGCTAAAGATTTGCTTAAATGGCAAGAGTTATCCCTTCCTAGTGAGCTTAAGGATTTGGTTGGTTTCTATAGGGATGTGTTTCCAAGCGAGCTTCCTAGTGGCTTGCCTCCTCTTAAAGGCATTAACATCAAATTGATTTCATTCCGAGAGCTACATTACCCAACAAAGCCGCTTATAAAAGTGATCCTAAGGCCACTCAAGAACTACAACAATAAATGGCAGAGCTTATGAGCAAGGGTTTTGTAAGGGAGTCTCTTAGTCCATGTGCGGTTCCGGCCTTGTTATTGCCAAACAAAGATGGTTCTTGGAGGATGTGTACGGATGTAGAGCCATCAACAACATTACCATTAAGTATAGGCTTCCTATACCTAGACTTGATGATATCTTGGATGAGCTTAGTGGAGCCAAATTGTTCTCAAAAATTGATCTAAGACAAGGTTACCATCAAGTGAGGATCAAAGAGGGTGATGAATGGAAAACGGCCTTCAAGACTAAGCACGGCTTATATGAGTGGCTTGTGATGCCCTTTGATCCCTCTAATGCACCAAGTAACTTTATGAGGCTTATGACCGAGGTTCTTAGGCCTCACTTGGGCAGATTTGGGGTTGTTTACTTTGATGATATCTTGGTCTATAATCCCTCCAAGGAAGAGCATCTCAAACATTTCCAAGTATTATTTGAGATACTTAGGAGTCACAAACTATATGGAAAGCTAGAGAAGTGTTCTTTTATGCAAAATGAAGTCCATTTCTTGGGTTTCATTATGTCTGACCGTGGCATATTAATACACCAAGAGAAGGTTCAAGCTATGAAAACATGGCTTATACCAAAGAATATCACGAAAGTAAGAAGTTTCCATGGGCTAGCCTATTTTTATAGGATGTTCATCAAAGCTTTTAGCACCATTATGGCTCCTATAACCGAGTGTATGAAGAAGGGGGAGTTCAAATGTAGTGACAAAGTCAAGAATACCTTCAATGTTATCAAGGAAATGCTATGTAAGTCTCATATTCTTGCTTTACCCGATTTCACTAAATTGTTTGAAGTTGAATGTGATGCTAGTGGGATTGGCATTGGAGTCGTGCTATTACAAGAACGTAAGCCTATTGCATACTTTAGTGAGGAATTAAGTGGTGCCAACCTCAATTATTCAACTTATAACAAAGAATTCTATGCCATTGTGAGAGCCTTGATTCATTGGAGTCATTACTTGAAGCCGAGGCCCTTTGTGCTCCACTCGGATCATGAAGCCCTTAAGTACATCAATGGTCAACACAAGCTCAACCATAGGCATGCCAAATGGTTGGAGTTCTTACAATCTTTCAATTTCTCAAGCAAGTGCATAGAAGGGAAAGACAATGTGGTGGTCGATGCTCTATCAGGAGGTTTATCATGCTAAGCTACATGAAGCAAAGAGTGCTTGGTTTTGAGCACATGAAAGAACTATATGAGGAGGATCCTTACTTCAAAGAGGAATGGGGACTTTTGCAATCCGGCCAAATTAAGAAGGGGAGCTCTTACTTGGTTCAAAATGGGTTCTTGTTCCTTGGAAACCGGTTATGCATACCTAGGGGTCCTTATAGAAGCTTATTGGTGAGGGAAGTGCACTCTAATGGGCTTGCCGATCACTTTGGCATCCAAAAGACTTATGATATACTTCAAGAATAATTCTATTGGCCTAAGATGCTTGGTGATGTCCAAGATGTGATCAAGAAGTGTGCTCCTTGTCAACAATCTAAGTCCTACTTCCAAACAGGTCTATACACTCTTTTAGCCGTCCCTAATCAACCATGGGAAGACATAAGCATGGACTTCATTGTTGCTTTGCCAAGGACCCAAAGAGGAAAGGATTCCATCATGGTGGTTGTGGATAGGTTTAGCAAAATGGCTCATTTCATTGCTTGTAAGAAGACGGAATATGCAAATAGTGTGGCCGAGCTATACTTCAAAGAGGTGGTCAAGCTCCATGGTGTTCCTAAGTCCATTGTCTCGGATAGAGATTCAAAGTTCATGAGTCATTTTTGGAGAAAATTATGGAAGCTACTCAAGACAAGGCTCTTATTTAGCACCTCCCATCACCCCCAAACCGAGGTGACTAATAAGACACTAGGGAGGATCCTAAGATGCACGGTTTCAAGGTCATTGAAAGATTGGGACCTCAAACTAGCTCAAGTCGAGTTTGCTTTCAAAAGGGCTCCTTCTACAAGCACGAGCAAGTCACCATTTGAGGTTGTTTATGGCACCAATCCTCTAATGCCTACTGATTTGGCACCAATCAAAAGAAATTCAATTCATTATGATGCAAAGAAAAGGGTAGAACAAACCAATGCTCCATATCCATGAACAAGTGAAGAAACAAATTGAGAAGTCCAATGAGGCCTAAAAGGCTCGTTCCAAGTGTCCTAGGCAAGCTAAGAGTTTTGAACCCAGATATCTTGTGTGGATACATATAAGAAAGAAGAGGTTCCCTCAAAAAAGGAAGAACAAGCTCATGCCTAGAGTCGACGGTCCATTTGAACTCATTGAGAAAGTTGGGTCCAATGCTTACAAGATCAATCTTCCCGGAGAATATGGAGTCCATGCCACCTTCAACATCGGAGATTTAACTCCTTATTATGAAGAAAATGATGGAGATGTCGAGGATTTAAGGACAAATCCTTTTCAAGAAGGGGAGTTTGAAGCAAATCCATCGAGCCATTCACCCATTCCACCCGGTTTTGGACCATCCTCTAATTTGAGGTCCAACTCCAAAAACGACTAAGAACATATGGTATTCTATGGCTTTGAACTCTTCTATGATGAGTTTAGAGTATTTTTGTCTAGGAGCTTTTGTCTTGAAAAGGTGATAATCATAGAGAAAAGCTTGAAACAAAACCGGGTGGCCCTATCTTACACGGTTTGCAAGGGGAAGGTACAAGGTCGCTTTCAAGTCATTTTCATCCTTCCTAACTAGCCAAGACAATCCCAAAGCTTCTTTTTGCTGCTCTACAACTCTTATGCAAGCTTTGTCGGTCCTATTGATGCTTCCAAATGATTTAACTCTATGTTGAATAATCATTGTCCTATTAGTTTACTTTCCTTGTTTTTAGCTTTTGAATTTCAACTTGTGTAAGGTCCTTGGGACTAAGCTTTGTACGATTTTTGTGGGTCTATATGAGCCCTTAGATTAGTATTTAAATGTAGGGTGGAGATTGCTTTGGTTGGTCTATAAAAGCAAAGCCAACCCTAAGCAAAATTCAGATTTGATGAATATAAACCAAGTTGAAACCTTGTTTTCTTCTTAAATTATTCTTTGCTTAGTGCTTGAAGGACTCCTTTGCTTAGTGCTTGGAGGTTTGGTAATCCCTTTGCTTAGTGCTTGGGTGAACCATAGGCTTAATATATTGCTTAGTGTTTGGATTAAGTCATATCTTTCACTTGTTTTCCTTCACTAAACAGTCCAAGAAACCGTTCAAAATTGAGTCCATTTTCGGGTGTTTGTTTAAAAATTATGTTTTAGTCCAGAAAGACGGGAAACTGACAAGATGGATTTTGTTTTAGTATTATGCTGACGTTGCTTTGTTTATTAGATTCAATCTAAGCCGAGTATTTCTATTTATCTAGTGGTCCAGATTTGTGAGAACAAACTCACTATAAGAAACCAAACTCACAAGATCTCGACTATATATATATATATATATATATATATATATATATATATATATATAGAAATAGGATCTCGTGTGAACTTAAAATACGGTGCAAACTGTGCGAACTGAATAAGAACTATTGGATTGTATGGTTAAGATTAAAGGCCCAACCCCTTTAACCCACAAATACCTCACGTATAATCCCATAGCCCAACAAGATTCTCACCCCTTTCACTCATATCAGCCATCACCCCACCGCCGGAAGCCACCACACGGATCCACACCGGCAGCCACCACTAGAACCACGACGGCGCCTTCGACCACTCTATCTCCGGCGATGCGCCACTTTTCTCCCTTATTTCCTCTCTAGACTTTTCCAACCCTGCGATTCACCCACCGTCGTCGATGCGGAGCCTAGACGTCGCCGGCGTCTCACCTGTCTCGAGGTAAGTTATCGCCAAAAATGCGCCGATAAAGAGGCTATGTGGGATGTCGAGTGAATGTTATGTCGGAGATACGACATTCAGATCTCGAATTTCGAAAAAAAATTAAATATAGCGACAAGGCTCGGACGCTCGGTGATGCTAAGGCGGAAGTGGATGTGCTGGAGAGAGAATGGCGTTGGGTTGGTGTGGTCATGAAAGTCGCGTCAGTTTGTGGTCGTGGTGGCGGTATTGGTGTTGTAATGGTTGCAGTTGTGTGGTGGTGGTAGGCTTGCGCCTGCGGTGGTGATGATTGTGGTAAGAGGCGGTGGTGGTGATGCTGACGGCAGCAGTGGTGTTTATAGTGAGTGGTAATAATGGGGGTAATATGGCTAGGGGTGGTGGTGTCCGTGGAGTGAATGTGTGGTGGTGGGTGGAGATTGTGTGGTGCGTGTGGGTTGCCGTTGGGAATGAGGTGATGGTGGTGGTGGCAGTAGGTTCAATTGGCTATTGGGGCTGAGGTGGTGGTAGCGGCAGGTGGTCGTGGTGGTAGTCGTTCATAGTTTGGGGTGGATACATGTATGAATACTATTAGATACATGTATGACTCTTACTAGATACATGTGTGATACGTGTATATGGAAGTATTGATATGTGTAAGTGTAACTGGCAGTACTGATATGTGTATCTGGGAGTATTGATCATTATTGCTCCTTTTATTCTATTCTATTTATATTAATCCTCCTTGACTCGGCTAGTTAGTTTGAATGTCTCACAGTATACCGTAGTTTTGTTTCACATTTTTCTACTGCTACATATATTCTCATGTCTTTACTATAGGTCGATAACCAATTATTTCCATTTTCGTGTTGCTAGAAGATACAAAAATTACATCGACTTAAGAAATCATTTTCTTTAATGTATACATCTCTAGCTTCTTGTTGCATACATTGATTTCCGTTGTATAGACAGTTTGAGACTGTATTGTCTATTTACTTTCTTGGCAGGCAACTGAGTTGGAGGAAGTGCGGACCAAGAATAAACATTCCAAGTCTTCCAAGATCATTTTTCTTTTCTTTTCTTTTGTAGTTTACTTTGTCATTTTAGATGGCCGGAGGCCGAAGGAAATGAGAGTGATAGATGGAAGAGAAAACTTATCGAGTGTAATTCTAGACTCTTAATAAACAATGACGTTTCTCCATCTGTTATTTTGCTACATACACTCCTTCACCTTGCTAGATACATATCTCTAGCAAGCTAAATAAACTCATTTACCTTCTTAGATACACATCTCTCGCAAGTTAGATACACTCATTTACTTGGCTAGATACACTCATTTATATTGCTAGACACACACCTTTACATTGCTAGATACACGTCTTTATTTTACTAGATACACTCCTTTATATTGCTAGATATACACCTTTACATTGCTAGATACACGTCTTTATCTTATTAGATACACTCCTTTATATTTCTAGATACACTCCTTTATATTGCACCATGAGTCCATGACTGATCAAAATTCAAGATGTTACCTACTGGTTATTACTGTTACATAAATTGTCTAATGGATCTTCAATCAACAACTCCAAACTAAACATTAGACATCTCAACACTTACAAAATCAATTTCATAACAAAAACAGGAGAAATTGGAGGATTAAGATTTATATATTTGATTAAATACTCGAACAACAACCGATTACAAAATCAATCAGCTATTGATCCCAAATTCTTTAATTAAACTTCTTAAACAACCTAATCATACTACTTCACCATTACATACATATACCATACAACTAACACAACACTTAATTAAAATTAAACCAACTCATATCAACTACTACTGTAAACTCTTAAGCCTTCTTTGGTCAATTACGCTCGGATAGGAAAGGGTGAACTGATTGATGATTTGTTCTCGGTTTATATGAATTTTGATGGGATTGATGCGTTGAATTCGTCTAGCATGGAAGATAAGGATAGTCGGGCTAGTGGTACCAGGACTAATGAGAGTAGTGAGAATGAAGTTGAAAGTAGTGGGATTTCGAGTAATTGGTTGAAAGGAGGGAGACGGGTAAAAGGAGTGCTTTCCAATGGATAGTTTTATGGGGAATTTGAACTTAAATGATGAGTTGTTGACTAGGATTCCTCCGTCTCCTGGTATTCGATCTTTACCCCACCCGTAGCCTTGGGGATGACGATAAGTCGATCACGACTACATTATTCAACGGGTAATTTCTACACCACAAATCACGCAGAAAAGCAATATGCCTCTGGTCAAGATGCATTGTAGTTCTCTGCCTCGTCAATTCCTTCTTCATTTAGTAAATCTAACTTCCCATGGAGGTGATAGAAATACTGAATTATCCCTCAATTATTCAACAGGTAATTTTCAATTCATCACAGTGGGAAATGTCTAAGGCACAATCATTTCTTGCATCTCTAACGTCTCTTTGCTTGTCGGGATATTTGTTGCCCTTGCTCGATTTCAATAAGTTGAGTTCATTCGTGAACTAGAAAATAAAGGCCCTTTGCTGCAGAAAATAAAATTCAGGTGTCTCTTTGCTTCGGTGGTTCCGTTTAGCTAGGCAACCTGGAAAGCAATACAAAGTTGGTGCATCAGACGTACATTAGGCAAAACTAACCCGACCAGCGTTAGATCCTAACAAAATAACTAGAATTACTCAGAATTTTACTTCCCTGGATCGGAAATGACCAGAATTCATCCACATTGACTACCATATCACCTAAAGGACCCAGACTAATGTAACCCAAACAAACATATCCGAAATTACTTGACCTGAACTGACCCGGTTTCCTATTTATAACAGACAACCAAATCGAAAATGAAACAACAATACAACTACGGATAAATCTGGATCAGTAAAGATTTATGTAGACAACCAATTTGAGTACACGTTTCGGAATCCTCACTAGGTGACCACAGACAAAGGCAAGAGACAACAAGATCTAATATTAATCAATATTTTTTAGGAATCCTTACCAAAATGACCAGTAGGTAACATCTTGAAGACCATGTTGATAACCTAAAATGGAGTGATTATAACAAAAGATTAAATAATAATAATAAAGACCACGTTGATAACCTAAAATGGAGTGAAGTTTGAACGCATACACATCTCCGACAAGCTAATAGTTGAGACAAAGTACATCATATAGAAAAATATTTCGTACCATTAATCTAATAGTTAGCCTTTAGATTGATAGATACACCCTTTTACCTTACTAGATACACTCCTTTAATTGTTAGATACACTAATTTAGATTGCTAAATACACATCTTTAGATTGCTATATACACACATCTGGCAAGCTAGATATACTCGTTTACCTTGCCAGATACACATCTCTGACAATCTAAATATACTCCTTTATGTTCCTAGATACACATCTCTAGATTGCTAGATACCCCCTACTACCTAAGCCCCTCATCATTTTCAATCAACCTTGGCCAAAATGACATGAATTCAGTGAACATATCTTCTAACTTATAGTATTCACAAGCTAAACAAACAGAAGCAAAAAATGACACATGACCAAAGGAATTAGGTTCTTCATACTTCCGGTTTTTCACAATGTCTAGACCATATAATCAACATATCTGGTTGTTGCTGTAAAGAGAAAATTGTACATCGACACTTATATACATCATGAAATGCTCCTCATTCAATTAGCCAAGGGTTATCAGCCGGATCATTTCCTGCAGACAGTAAAAAAACCAGTGAATACTCAAAACCATTAGTTTACATCTATTAACACACTTGCGACTTAGAATTATGTCGGTTGATCTCTTGAGAAACGGTCTCACATATTAAGTCCTCTCACAAGAAGTTGCCTAAGACCGTCTCCTATGAAAATTCGTGCAAATGAGTGAGATAAAACAAACAGACAGTAGACCAACTCAATCAAAACTATGAATCAAGTGAATAAATCTCACAAAAAGTTATTTGAGACCGTCTCTTGAGAATATCATAATGCGTGCCAAACACAAATTATGTCACGATAAGAAAAATCATCTAAGTGCTGCAATTATTCAAGTATTTCAAATGCTATTAGAGTGTACATTTCAACTAACACACAACATTTCTAACTAACTGCTTTCACTTAATTTACTAAAGAACTTATATTTTTTTTCCAAACTTCAATTGAAATGCGAGATCTACAATAAACGAAGTAAGATTTCAGAAAATTAATAGTACCGTCGAAGAAATCTGAAAATTTAGAGCCGCAAACTCCAAGGAAGTTGTCGGAAAATCCATAACTTGGTTGTTGGCCATAGGAGCGACAAAAGAAGAGCGGTGGCTTGGTATGCGTGGCCGGCAGAGGATAGCACCATCATCGGTTGTCTTCTTGGAAGCAACGGCGGATGGTGGTGGTGGTGACTGGTGGTGGTGGATGAAGGAGATGTAAATTTACGTGGAGTGTGTGATAAAGGATAAGGGTGAGAGAAGTCAGACCGACGGGTTTGATTTTGCTTTTTGTAAATTAGTTCGTACGGTTCGCACCGTACTTTAGTTCGCATCGATATATATATATATATATATATATATATATATATATATATATATATATATATATATATATATATATATATATATATATATATATATATATATATATATATATATATATATATATATATATATATAGGTCGTGGATCCGGTGAGAACCACTAACATAATGAGAATGTGAGAACCCTTATGAATCATCATCAAATCTTCTTCCAAAAGTTTTGATCTGATATATATATATATATATATATATATATATATATATATATATATATATATATAGGGTCGGGATCCGGTGAGAACCACTAACATAATGAGAACCGTGAGAACCCTTTATGAATCATCATCAAATCTTCTTCCAAAAGTTTTGATGGATCATTTACCCTTAGTTTAGCATATTCTAACACATTTTTAGTATAGCTAAACAAAAAAATTTGATTTTATTAACAAATATAAACTTAATGTACAAAAATATAATTAAGTATACTAAAATGGATATAGATGCACGAAAACCAATACTAGGTGCATGAAAATTGTTACATGCATGAAAATGATTCCCAAGTGCATGAAAATATCAGGCTCTAAGTGCACGAAAACGAGTTCTAGGTGCGTGAAAATGGTTAGATACATGAAAAATCAGTACTAGGTGCATCAAAATTAATAAAATATTTCTCGTCTCGATTCCGGTCAATAATTTATGCTTTTTGGACCAAGAAATATGTTATCTAGACATAAAATTCTATGCCGAATCCAAATATGTCGTTATTTTTTAGGAAAAAATCATTAAGGTAGAGTTGTCAAGGTTCTCACTATGTATTTGGTTCTCAGGATCCCAAATATATATATATATATATATATATATATATATATATATATATATATATATATATATATATATATATAGAGAGAGAGAGAGAGAGGAGTTCTAATGAGTCCACATCTTCCATTGAGTCCCTAAGTCCCTCTAAGGGCCATTGGATGGACTTAATGGATGGTTGAGATGGATGGAGAGGAAAATAATTAAGGACTATTAAAAAGAAAAGGAAAAAAAATGTGGATGGTTGGATTGAAATGGATGGATGAGATTGAAAAAAAAAATTATCACTAATCAATTTTCTATAAACTAATTAAATTTTCTTTCTCTCTCTAGTCCCTAAATAATCACTTTTGAGTTTCAGAAGATTTGAGGAGTGTAACTCTTATGTTGTAGGAGTTTTAAAAGTGTAACTTTGATTTTTTGAGGCGGTTTTGTATACAAAAAATTTTACGAGGGTAAATGTTAAATTTTACGAGTGTAACTTTGAAGTTTTTTTAGTGTAATTTTTATTTTTATTATGACGGAAAATTTGAATTTATATAATTTTAACATTTTACGAGTGTAACTTTGATGTTTTACGAGTGTAAATGTAATATTTTAAGAGTGTAATTTTGAAATTTTGTGATGAAAAATTTGAATTTATATAGTTTTACCATTTTACGACTGTAACTTTGAAGTTTTACGAGTGTAAATGTAATATTGTAAGAATGTAAATTTGATTTTTTTTTATGACGGAAATTTTGAATTTATATAATTTTAACATTTTACGAGTGTAAATTTGATGTTTTACGAGTGTAAATGTAATATTTTAAGAGTGTAATTTTATTTTTTAGGCAATTTTCTGTATAAAAATTTGAATTTATATAATCTTAACATGTTACGAGTGTAAATGTGATGCTTTACGAGTGTAAATGTAGTATTTTAAGTGTAAATTTGAAGGTCTACGAGTATAAATTTGAAGGTTTACAAGTGTAAATTTAATGCTTTACGAGTATAACTTTTGTCCTTTAAGAGTGTTACTTTGGTCCTTTATGAGTGTAACTTTAGTCCGACCACCGACAAACACCACCAGCCTCCTCCACCACCAACCCACCCTCATAAAAAAAAGGTAAACCTATTAAAAAAACCTAAAAATAAAGCAAAAAAACTAGATGTGAAACAAAAAAAAATAGAATATGAGTGTAACTCTGAGTAAATACGAGTGTAACTACGAGAAAATACAAGTGTAAATCTAAAATATATATATATATATATATATATATATATATATATATATATATATATATATATATATATATATATATATATAACAAGACGAATTTAAACAAGCCGAGATTAAAAAATATAAAACAAAAAGAGATTTGAAAAAATATAAAACTAGTGTAACTTTAAGGAAATATGAGTGTAAATGTGAGGAAATACAAGTGTAACTTTGAGGTAATACGAGTGTAATTGTAAAAAAAATACGAGTGTAAATCTGAACAAAATATATAGAATACGAGTGTAAATCTGAAAATAAATATATAACAAGATCTGAAAACACAAAAAAAATGGTAAATCTCATTTTTGTCGAGTTTAACTTTGATGGAATACGAGTGTAACTTTGAAAAAGTACAAGTGTAATTTTAAATAAATACAAGTGTAACTTTAAAACCAGATCTAAAACCACCAAAATAACAAAGCGAGTATAACTTTAAGAATATAAATAATAATCAAAAACAAAACTAAATTTGAATAAACCAATCTAAAAAAAAAGTGAAATATTGATTTTTAGTGGTAAATCTAAAAGGCAAAAGCAAAAAAAGGAAAGGGGGCCCATTACTACCACAACACAGCAATACTACGTACTACCAATCCTCAAATTTTTTTTTTAAAAAAAAGAATAATAAAATAGATAAAACGTGTATAGACTATAGATCATTAGATCTAATATAAGAGGAAAGAAAAAAAATAATCTAATAAACACAAGAACGACGACAACAACACCACCCACCAACACCACAGCCCCGCCGCCACCATCACTACCACCGGATCTGCGACCCACCAACTCCCCCCAACCACCGCCGGCACCTCTGAAGCCACCACCACAAAGCACGGTCGTCAATAACAGCCCATAACCACCGTGTTACAGATCTGAGTTTTTTTTTTAAAAAAATAAACCGAGTATAAGGTGCAAGGGGACTATCGTGAGGCGTGGTGGTGCGGGTTGTGTCAGGTTGTGGTGGATGGTTGTCGGGTTGAGGTCGTGGTGATGTCGGGTCGGCATATCTGGCGTGAGGCAGAGGAGAAGAGGAGGCTGTCGGGTTGAGGTTGTGGGTGAGAGAGGTGTCGGGTGTGAAGATCCGACCTAGTGGTAGGTGCTGGTGTGCAGGGTGGCGAAAAGAAGAGGGAGGTATTGTGGTGGTGCGGGTTGTGTCGGGTTGTGGTGGGTAGTTGTCGGGTAGGATTGTGGTGGTGGGTTTTTAATTTATTTGGTTTTTGATTTAATTGGTTTTTTGAGAGAGAAAGTGAATGATTTGTGTGAGATGAGAGATGAGTGAGTGGAAAAATAAAACACATATAAGGAATTAGTTTTTAATTAGGTGGATTAGTGAAGGTAGAGTGAGAAAGTATTAAATTAGCTAGTTAATCACTCTTTACTCCTTCTAATCTCAGCCCTCCATCTCCCTCATCTAATGACTCTAAAGAGGACTTATGGACTCAACAAAAAGAGGTGGACTCATTTGATCTATATATATTAGAGATAGGTTCAGATGAGTCCCTAATTTTGGTTGAGTCCTTAAGTCCTATTCTTAGCCAATTATTTTGAGTGTAACTTTACTGATTTATGAGTGTAACTTTAGCCGTTTAATGATTTATAAGTGTATCTTACCTTTTAAGGCCAACTTATATATACAAATTTGAATTTATAAATTAAAATTTATGTAATTTTAACAAAAGTCTATGTAACTTTAGTGTGTTATGAATGTAACTCTAATCGTTGAGGGTGTAATTTTAGTCGTCGGAGTTATAATTTTAGTAATATGGTGATTTGTATGAAAAACTTTAAGTTTATATACTTTTCTGAGTGTAATTTTAGTCATTGAAGGTGTAACTTCAGCCGTCGAAAATGTAACTTTAGTCATGGTGGTTTGTATGTAAAACTTTGAATTTATACTTTTACGAGTGTAATTTTAGTCGTTGGAAGCGTAACTTTAGCCGTCGGAAATGTAACTTTAGTCATATGTTTGTTTGTATGTAAAACTTTGAATTTATATACTTTTACGAGTGTAATTTTAGTCCTTTCAAGTAGAGCTTTAGTTCTTCAAATGTGTAACTTTAGTCCATGTCAGTGAAATTTTTACCCCTACAACAATAAAATAATAAACGCCTCCACCACCATTAACAACCACCGTTAAATCACAAACCACACCACCACCATTGCCTGAAAACCCAAAAAAAAAAACAAAAGCTCCACCAAACACCAAACACCACACCTGCGCCACCACCGCCACACTACCACTGCCCTTACCACCTAACCCACGACATCAACAACCCACCACCACCACTCGACATATCAGATCTAAAAAATTTTAAAAAAAAAATTAAAAAAACGGAGAAGGGGATGAGGCGAGATCTCGTACGGGGTAGGACGGAAAAAAAGGAACCGCCAACCAACAACAACACCAACGCCGCCATCGACGTCACTCGCCACCATCAACCAACAAATAAACGAGATTTGAAAAAAAAAACGAGATCCGAAAAGGAGAACGACAGTGAGGGGGGGGCGGTGTGGCGTGTGTATGGTGGGTGGCGTGGTGGTGACGGCGTGCGGCGGCTCCGTGCAGTGAAGGATGAGAGAAGTAGAAAGTGGAAGAAGAGGTGGCGGAGTGGCTTGGGTCGGTGTGGTGTTGTGGCGGGCGGCTCAAATCGAAGGGAGGCGGTGGTCTTTGCGTGATGGTAAGGGTAGGAGGCTCGGATTTGAAAAGAAAAAATAAAGAGAGAAAGGAGAAGGGGATGAAGGCGGCGGCTTGGTGGGCGTGCGGCCGTCGGAGTGGTGGTGGCGGCATGGTTGGTCGGAGAGCGATGGGAGGGAGAGAGAAGTTGAGAGGAAGAGAGAGAAGTGAGATTGTTTGGTGTGACAGTGAAATGGGTTACAAATGAGGGGACTAGGGTTTTATTATGTTTTAATCTCAACCCTTCATTTTGCTCTAATCTTAGCCACTCATCTCTTAGATCTAAAGGTCTATATTAAGACTTATGGACTCAACCAAAAAACAAGGACTTACATGATCCTTTCTACTTATATATATATATATATATATATATATATATAGAGAGAGAGAGAGAGAGAGAGAGAGAGAGAGAGAGAGAGAGAAAGAGAGATGATCATCTAAGTCCACCCTCAAAACTTGAGTCCATAAGTCTCATTATGGGCCTTTGGATCTTGGAAATGGAAGGCTAAGATGAGAACAAAAAAATAAGGTTAATGCTCTAATTTTGCTATCTCCCTCTAATTTTCTCTTTAATTACATTAATTCATCATCTCATTATCATATCTCCTCATTCTCTCTCTATATCTCACTTCTCCATATTTTCTCCAAAAACCAAGAAACAAAATCCAAAAAACCAAACTAATAAAAAATCCAAAAAATCCAAATAAATCATTTACTCATCTATTTCTCATTCACCACCCACCTACCACCACCCACCAGACACCACCACCTACCACCACCGCCGCCACCACCACCACGTCCTTTTTTATTTAAGTGATGTTTGGGTGTTATTTTTATTTTTATTTTTGTTTTTTTTTTCCCTCAAATATCGTCTTGTTATACAATCTTGTTTCAAATTTGTGAGTTTCTTTTATTTTGATCTTAGATCTACTAAAATAGATCAAATATTATTTTCATTGGCCCGTTTTTTTTTCATATGCGTTTTTTTTTTTAATTTTGATGTTTTGGTCTGTTTTTGATATTTGTTATTTTTCAAATTTTCATATAAAAATGAAAATTGTAATATATTAGACTTTTGTAGACTAAAGCTTAAAATGATTATAGTTACATTGTCATGGACTAAAATTACAACCTCAATGAACTAAAGTTACACTTTTATGAACTAAAATTACACTTTTGTGGACTAAAATTACACTTTTGTAGACTAAAGTTACACATTTGAGGATTAAAGTTACACATTTGTGGACTAAAAATCTAAAATTACACTTTTATGGACAAAAATTATACTTCCGTGGACTAAAATTACACTTTTATGGACTAAAATTACACATTTGTGAACTAAAATTACACTTTTGTGGACTAAAATTATACTCATAAAATGAGATGCACACTATCAATGTACTAAAGTTACACATTTGTGGACTAAAATTACACTCATAAAATGATAAAAGATGCACACTATCAATGTACTAAAGTTACACATTTGTGGACTAAAATTACACTTTTGTGGACTAAAATTACAATCATAAAATGATAAAAGATACACACTATCAATTTACTAAAGTTACACTTTAGTGGACAATGATTGAAATTGCACAATCTCAATGACTCAAAATAAATGAATTGTGTAACTTTAGTCCAAATTGTGTATTTTTACTCTAAATTTAGTCGTAAATAGTGTGTTTTTAGTTCAACTTTACTCGTACATAGTGTATTTTCAGTCCAAAATTCTATTTTTAGTCCAAATTTAGTCGTAAATAGTGTATTTTTAGTCCAAATAGTGTATTTTTAGTCCAAATTTTGTATTTTCAATCCAAAATTGTATAATTTTAGTCCAAATTTAGTCGTAAATATTGTATTTTTAGTCCATATTTAGTCGTAAATTTAGTCGTAAATAGTCCAAATTGTGTAATTTTAGTCCAAATTGTATAACTTTAGTCCAAATTTGTGTAACTTTAGTCTTTAGTCCAAATTGTCTAAATTACTAATAACTCCATTAGTTAGTCCAAATTAGTCCAAATTAGTTAGTCCAACTTAGTCTAACTTTAGTTCAGGAGTGTAACTTTAGTCATTGAGAGGGAAACCTTAATAGAGATAGGTGTAACTTTAACAGAAAAAAGTGTAATTTTAACAGAAAAAGTGTAATTTTAACAGAAAAAAAGTTTAATTTTAATAGAAAAAAGTGTAATTTTAACAGAAAAAAGTGTAATTTTAACTTAAAAAAAGTGTAATTTTAACATAAAAAAAGTGTAATTTTAAAGAAAAAAAGTGTAATTTTAATAGGAAAAAAGTGTAATTTTAACAGAAAAAAGTGTAATTTTAACAGAAAAAAGTGTAATTTCAACGGATATTAACAAGGTAAGATTTGTAAAACATAAAATAAGACAATATAATAATAAGGAGAGATTTTAAATACCAAATCTAAAATATAGTATAACCTATCAAAAAAAATAATAAAAACCAAAACACCGAAATAAAAACCAAAATACTAAATCTAAAATACAGTATAACACCCACAACATTAAAATAATAAAAAAACCAAAATAAAAACCAACAATACTAGATCTAAAATAAGAACAAAACCGAAATAAGAACAAAACAAAATTCAAAAAAATGGTGTGAAACACTGATTGACAGCAATGTATCGAAAATGAGGATTCAAAACAGACTTGAAGCAATGACAAGGCGTGAGAGGGCTCTCGCATAAGGTAGTATTGTGGTTGCATCAAACAAAAACCAACATTAAAAATTTAAAAAACCAGATCTAAACGGAAAAGGGTTTTTTTGGTAGTTGATTGTGGTTGTTGGTTGTGTTAGTATTGGTGGTGGCTTGGTGACGGCAGTAGAGGGTCATGGTGGATGAGGGCAGCGGCAGATTTGTAAAAAAAAAAAGAGAAAGGAAATGGCGTGGGCTGGGGTGTGGTTTCGGCAATGGTGGTGACGGATCTGGGCGACAGAGAGGAAGAAGAAAGGTGGTGTGTGGTTATGTGCGGTGGGCGTGGCTAGTGGGACAGCGACGGACAGGGGGGAGGTGGCACGAAAGGGAGGTCGGGGTTGGGTGGTGGTGGCAGTGGGTGAGTGAGGAAGAGAGGGGTGAGATGTCGGGGGAAGGTGGTGTTGGGGGAGATGGTGGTAGCAGTGGTGGGTGTCGGGTTTGGGGTGAGGGTGGGATGAGGGGAATTTTTTTGGGTGGGTTTGGGGTTTTTTTTTTTGTTGGTTTTGTTTTGGTTTTGTTATTGAGAGAGAATGAGAGGAAATGAAAGTTGTGAGACTGAATGATTAGTGAGGGATGAGGGAGTGGGTAAAGAAAGAGGATTAAAATGAGGAATGGATTAGGAATGATTAGGGAGAGAGATTAGCTAGATTCATTTCTAGCCCTCCATTAAGATGCAATCTCCTCCCTCCATCCCTTTCATCCAAAAGCCCATAATAGGACTAAGGGACTCAATAGATGTAAGGGACTTATATGAACCTTTCTATATATATATATATATATATATATATATATATATATATATATATATATATATATATATATATATATATATATATATATATATATATATATATATATATATATATATATATATATATATATATATATATATATATATAGAGGTGGGATCCGGTGAGAACGACCATTCGGTGAGAACGGTGAGAACAAACAAACTAACACTATTATTAATAACCATCACTATTATTAATAACCAGACCTTATCTCAAACCAAATCACACGTTCACACTCATCCCCATCCACCACCACCAGTTACCGGGGACCACCACCAGGAAAACGCTCCGTCCAGACTCCATCACCACTAGACCGCCGACAACCACCATCACCAGACGCCGACAACCACAACCACCAGACGCCGGCAAAGGTCTGCATAACCACCTTAATTTTTCATCCCTCCTCCAACCTAACCACCTCTCATCTCCCCACCACCACTCATCAGATGTCGTTGCCGTTGACGGCGATAACCACCAGCATTGCCGACTAACCATCAGCAATCATCCCTTGTGCCGGCGTAATTCCGACGACACTATTGAACACAACAAATCCTTAACATTCTCGATTATGGAACCCTAAATCTGATTTCTCGTTCCACCAATTTCGAGTTTCACCTTCTCGACCACCCACACCGACAACTTGTCGCAAAATAATTGACGACATGTTCACTCCCAAGGCGTCGAGTTGTTCCTCACGGTGGGTTTAAGAACAAAAAAATTATCGGTGCTGTTAGGTAGAAAATATGGTGCTTCTCCTTCCAAAAATGGTGCGCTTAAATATGCAATGGAGATTTTTTAGAAAATAAGACAATTAATTTACTTCCCAAATCATCTCTCATTCACTGTCTAATAATTTGATTGCAGAAAAGAAACAATATATGCATTTTGAGCGTTTCAAATTATTAGGACATTGATCTATCCTTATCTCGTCACTATGTGCCCTCTTCTTCAATTCTGGTATAGTTGAAAATTGATAAATCTATGACACTAGTCAGAGGATATCGTCTAAACTGTGTCAAGATGGTTCACTTTTGGTTTATCCAAATGCTGAAAGGCACTCTCAGATACATTTATATTGTAATTAAGGGGTATAATTGTCTCTAAATACATTAAAATTATTATTAGATACATTAATTATATTATTGGATACGTTACTCGTAAAATGGGAAAAAGTGTACCTAGGATGGTAAAAATTGTACTTGAGTTGTTATAAAATGTATCTAGTAGCAGGAAGTGTATAAAAAAAACGAAAAAAAAATGTATCTACATTGTAAAAGAACGTATCTAGAATTCATGTAAGAAGTGTATCTACGATAGTTGAAAGTTTATCAACTTTCGTATCAAAAAGTGTATGTGCATATAATACTATGGACTATTATAGGTACGTTTTTTAACTAAGTTGTAGGTACATTTTCTAACGATGAAGATACATATTTTTTCATCCTAGATACATTTTTTTACACTTATAATTAATGTATCTAATAGTAAATTTAATGTATCTAATATTAATTTTAATGTATCTATAAAACAAATACATCCTTAATTATCTAATTAATTCATTGTATTGATAATGACATTAACCTATTAAACTAATCAATTACACAAGTCAATCAAACTAACCAATTAGGAGAGGATCATGTGAGAAAATGCATACCTGTAAATGCGATACACACAAAAATCACATACTGATACACACACAGGATGTACTGAACTACTGATGTACACACGGATTCCCAATTACACATTTTCTCGCCGGCATATAATCGTACACACACTGTATGACGATGCCCTTGACACTACAGCCACCTTCGACAACCCCGCAAAAACTAGACGAGACAAAATGCACCAAAACGTAGGGTAAGAGAGCGTATAATGGATGTAATTAGGATAGTGTCGGAGGTGCGCCAGCATAGAGGAAGTTTGCCAACGGTTTGCCGGCTTTGTTGGAGGTAGCTATCGGCGGCGGCGGTCGACAATGACAGTTAGTGATGATTAGGATGAGTGCGTCGGTGATCGGAGTGGAGATGGAGAAGAGAAAGAGAATCGGGGAGGAGTTGTGTCGCAAAGGGAACGACCGTGTGGTGGTGGTCATGCAATAACCGGCGTTTGATGGTGGTGGTGGTGGTCAGCGGTGGCTGGTCGGAATGTTTGGCGGTCGTGGTGGTAGATCGGGGGATGATGAATATTAAGTTAGGATATTATTTGTTGTTAATAAGTGGCAGCGTGTAAATATTGGGTAGTGTATTAGTGTGTTCTCACCGTTCTCACCGAGTAATCGTTCTCACCGGATCCTAAATCTATCTATATATATATATATATATATATATATATATATATATATATATATATATATATATATATATATATATATATATTTGGGATCTGTGAGAATCATCAAGATAATGAGAACTATGAGAACCTCTTTAAAGGTTCAGATTAAACATATCAAAGCGCTCAGATTAAAAATATTTTGAGAATAGTCCAACCCGTCTCACCCTCCATTTTTCTATCATTATCACGCGTTTGCTTTTTCCTCTTTTTAATCGATGTTCTCTCTCCTTTATCATCACACCCTCTCTTCTGCAATAACTTCTGTTCATGCTTCTTCTTCATCTCGTTGATTTCGTGCTCCATTACTGTGATTTCGACCAAAATACTTCATAAATACCACTTCAAATTTGCTTCCTTCTTCGTTCTCGCTGATTTCATCATCGATTTTTCAGATTTCAAGCCTATTCCAATTTAGATAATTACTCAATTCCCCCAATTTCTTTCTTATTCATCCGTTTTAATGATTTTTATGATTCAAATTAGTTGATTAGGGTTGTATTTATGTTTTGTACTTTTTTCGTTCGTACCGTTGATTTCAATTATTGTTCGATTCAAGTTGAAAGTATTTATCGCTATTTTTACCACTTTTATCAAATGGAACAATATAAATGAGGTGGATTTGGTATTAGTGAAGATTGCAATCAGATGATTCTTGGGTAGAGTTGGCACTTTTTAGTGATCTTAAATTGACGTCATTCTACTTGAATTAAGTCATTTAGAGTAAAAAAGTTGTCAACCCAAAAGATATTTGTTATCTTATACATCCATGTTGGTTGGCAGACAATGAACAATGAATTTTATTCAATAAATATTAAAATTGACAAGGATTTTAGTGCAAAGGTTTCAAAATATGGTTGTGTCCGCCTTCTTCCTGAATCCGATCTTTACAATGCTCCTACTCCTACTGTGAGTGCTTATGCCATTGTTTTTTTAGCATTGTTGTAAACTTTGTGTGCGCTTTCCCATTTTCTATATCATGAAAGGCTTATTCAAACGATCTCTAGATAGTCGGTTGGACTGTAATGTGTGCCTTAATGCTCTCGATTTTGTATTGTCTAAAATTTCGGATTCATCTAAGCTATATTTTGCTTGCTTGGATATAGTAGTTAAACTTCTCGTGAACGTAAATAACCGTTCATATAAAATAGAAATAGAATTGATCAAGTTTTAATTTAGCAATGTGGAATTAGCTTTCTAGCTGCTAATTTTGCTTGCTTTTAAACTTTCCGGGTGACTTAAAATATCGTCATTTGTACAAGTTATCATGAGAGACCGTCTTATAGTAAGGTCAGCCTATTTACCTATTTTACATGATGAGTGTTAAGTAGTCATGAGCTTTTAGTAGTTTAACCAAATGATATTTGACATCGGAGACATCAATGTAGTATTGAAATTGAGATTTAACAAGCAATACAATAAGTAAACTTCCGGCATCATGATTTGAGTTTCTTCCATGAATTTTTGGATGTGTTGTTTTATATAATAGTACTCCCTCCGTACCAAACCAAAGGTAACGTAGGGAAAAGTGGAGTATTTAAGAAAAAGTGGAAAAAGTAAGGGTAAAGAGGGAAAAAAAAGGTGGGGTATGTAATTGTGGGTTTAATTGTGGGTTGATAGGTGGGGTATGTAATGGCATTTTGTGTAAATATCAAATAGGTATAAGGATAACTTGGTAATATTGTGGGCCAAATAAGGAATGTTAACTTTGGTGTGGTACGTCCGTTTATAGTAAGTGTTACCTTTGATCTGGTACGGAGGGAGTATTTTTTAAGACATTCTATTTTCATGAAATAAGATTCTATGCGTATGAAACAAGGTTCTATGTTCATGAAATGAGGTACTATGTGCATGAAATAATTGTTAAATGGGCATGAAATATAAGTATATGTGCATGAACTAAGGTACTATGTGCATGAACTAAGGTTCTATGTGCATTAAAAAGGATATTACTTACTATTGGTAAAAGACATTAATTTTATATGGACATGAAATAAGATTCTATGTGCATGAAATAAGGTTCTATGTGCATTAAAAAGTTTTTCAGTTGCATCAGTTAGTTATATTATATTATATGATACTAATTACTGTTGGTTAAGGACGTTAATTTTATATGGGCTAAAATTACACTCATAAAATGATAAAAGATGCACACTATCAATGTACTAAAGTTACACATTTGTGGACTAAAATTACACTTTTGTGGACTAAAATTACAATCATAAAATGATAAAAGATACACACTATCAATTTACTAAAGTTACACTTTAGTGGACAATTATTGAAATTGCACAATCTCAATGACTCAAAATAAATGAATTGTGTAACTTTAGTCCAAATTGTGTATTTTTACTCTAAATTTAGTCGTAAATAGTGTATTTTTAGTTCAAATTTACTCGTACATAGTGTATTTTCAGTCCAAAATTCTATTTTAAGTCCAAATTTAGTCGTAAATTGTGTATTTTTAGTCCAAATAGTGTATTTTTAGTCCAAATTTTGTATTTTCAATCCAAAATTGTATAATTTTAGTCCAAATTTAGTCGTAAATATTGTATTTTTTGTCCAAATTTAGTCGTAAATTTAGTCGTAAATAGTCCAAATTGTGTAATTTTAGTCCAAATTGTATAACTTTACTCCAAATTTGGGTAACTTTAGTCTTTAGTCCAAATTGTCTAAATTACTAATAACTCCATTAGTTAGTCCAAATAGTCCAAATTAGTCCAAATTAGTTAGTCCAAATTTTCCAAATAGTCCAAATTAGTCTAACTTTAGTCCAGGAGTGTAACTTTAGTCATTGAGAGGGAAACCTTAATAGAGATAAGTGTAACTTTAACAGAAAAAACTGTAATTTTAACAGAAAAAGTGTAATTTTAACAGAAAAAAGTGTAATTTTAATAGGAAAAAAGTGTAATTTTAACATAAAAAAGTGTAATTTTAATAGGAAAAAAGTGTAATTTTAACAGAAAAAAGTGTAATTTTAACAGAAAAAAGTGTAATTTCAACGGATATTAACAAGGCAATATTTGTAAAATATAAAACTAGACAAAATCATAATAAGGCGAGATTTTAAATACCAAATCTAAAATATAGTATAACCTAGCAAAAAAAATAATAAAAACCAAAACACCGAAATAAAAACCAAAATACTAAATCTAAAATATAGTATAACACCCACAACATTAAAATAATAAAAAAAACCAAAATAAAAACCAACAATACTAGATCTAAAATAAGAACAAAACCGAAATAAGAACAAAACAAAATTCAAAAAAATGGTGTGAGAGCACAGTTGACAGCAATGTATCGAAAATGAGGATTCAAAACAGACTTGAAGCAATGACAAGGCGTGAGAGGGCTCTCGCATAAGGTAGTATTGTGGTTGCATCAAACAAAATTCAACATTAAAAATTTAAAAAACCAGATCTAAACGGAAAAGGCTTTTTTTGGTGGTTGATTGTGGTTGTTGGTTGTGTTAGTATTGGTGGTGGCTTGGTGACGGCAGTAGTGGGTCATGGTGGATGAGGGCAGCGGCAGATCTGTAAAAAAAAAGAGAAAGGAAATGGCGCGGGCTGGGGTGTGGTTTCGGCAATGGTGGTGGCGGATCTGGGCGACAGAAAAGGAGGAAGAAGAAAGGTGGTGTGTGGTGATATCCGGTGGTCGTGGCTAGTGGGATAGCGACGGACTGGGGGGAGGAGGCACGAAAGGGAGGTCGGGGTTGGGTGGTGGTGGCAGTGGGTGAGTGAGGAAGAGAGGGGTGAGATGTCGGGGGAAGGTGGTGTCGGGGGAGATGGTGGTAGCAGTGGTGGGTGTCGGGTTTGGGGTGAGGGTGGGATGAGGGGAAATTTTTTGGGTGGGTTTGGGGGGTTTTTTTTTTGGTTGTTTTGTTTTGGTTTTGTTATTGAGAGAGAATGAGAGGAAATGAAAGTTGTGAGACTGAATGATTAGTGAGGGATGAGGGAGTGGGTAAAGAGAGGGGATTAGAATGAGGAAGGGATTATGAATGATTAGGGAGGGAGATTAGCTAGATTCATTTCTAGCCCTACATTAAGATGCAATCTCCTCCCTCTATCCCTTTCATCCAAAGGCCCATAATAGAACTAAGGGACTCAATAGATGTAAGGGACTTATATGAACCTTTCTATATATATATATATATATATATATATATATATATATATATATATATATATATATATATATATATATATATATATATATATATATATATATATATGGGATCCTGTGAGAACCATCAAGATAATGAGAACTGTGAGAACCTCTTTAAAGGTTCAGATTAAACATGTCAAAGCGCTCAGATTAAAAATATTTTGAGAATAGTCCAACCCGTCTCACCCTCCATTTTTCTTTCATTATCACGCGTTTGCTTTTTCCTCTTTTTATTCGACGTTCTCTCTCCTTTATCATCACACCCTCTCTTCTGCAATAACTTCTGTTCATGCTTCTTCTTCATCTCGTTGATTTCGTGCTCCATTACTGTGATTTTGACCAAAATACTTCATAAATACGACTTCAATTTTGCTTCCTTCTTCGTTCTCGCTGATTTCATCGTCGATTTTTCAGATTTCAAGCCTATTCCAATTTTGATAATTACTCAATTCCCCCAATTTCTTTCTTATTCATCCGTTTTAATGATTTTTAAGATTCAAATTAGTTGATTAGGGTTGTATTTATGTTTTGTACTTTTTTTGTTCGTACCGTTGATTTCAATTATTGTTCGATTCAAGTTGCAAGTATTTATCGCTATTTTTACGACTTTTATCAAATGGAACAATATAAATGAGGTGGATTTGGTATTAGTGAAGATTGCAATCAGATGATTCTTGGGTAGAGTTGGCACTTTTTAGTGATCTTAAATTGACATCATTCTACTTGAATTAAGTCCTTAAGAGGAAAAAAGTTGTCTACCCAAAAGATATTTGTTACCTTATACATCCATGTTGGTTGGCAGGCAATGAACAATGAATTTTATTCAATAAATATTAAAATTGACAAGGATTTTAGTGCAAAGGTTTCAAAATATGGCTGTGTCCGCCTTCTTCCTGAATTCGATCTTTACAATGCTCCTACTCCTACTGTCAGTGCTTATGCCATTGTTTTTTTAGCACTATTGTAAACTTTGTGTGCGCTTTCCCATTTTCAATATCATGAAAGGCTTATTCAAACGATCTCTAGATAGTCGGTTGGACTGTAATGTGTGCCTTAATGCTCTCGATTTTGTATTGTCTAAAATTTCTGATTCATCTAAGTTATATTTTGCTTGCTTGGATAGAGTAGTTAAACTTCTCGTGAACGTAAATAACCGTTCATATAAAATAGAAATAGAATTGATCAAGTTTTAATTTAGCAATGTGGAATTAGCTTTCTAGCTGCTAATTTTGCTTGCTTTTAAACTTTCCGGGTGAATTAAAATGTCGTCATTTGTACAAGTTATCATGAGAGACCGTCTTATAGTAAGGTCGGCCTATTTACCTATTTTACATGATGAGTGTCAAGTAGTCATGAGCTTTTAGTAGTTTAACCAAATGATATTTGACATCGGAGACATCCATGTGGTATTGAAATTGACATTTAACAAGCAATACAATAAGTAAACTTCCAGCATCATGATTTGAGTTTCTTCCATGAATTTTTGGATGTGTTGTTTTATAGAATAGTCTTTTTTAAGACATTCTATTTTCATGAAATAAGATTCTATGAGTATGAAATAAGGTTCTATGTTCATGAAATGAGGTACTATGTGCATGAAATAATTGTTAAATGGGCATGAAATATAAGTATATGTGCATGAACTAAGGTACTATGTGCATGAACTAATGTTCTATGTGCATTAAAAAGTTTTTCAGTTGCATCAGTTGGTTATATTATTATGATATTACTTACTATTGGTAAAAGACGTTAATTTTATATGGACATGAAATAAGATTCTATGTGCATGAAATAAGGTTCTATGTGCATTAAAAAGTTTTTCAGTTGCATCAGTTAGTTATATTATATTATATGATACTAATTACTGTTGGTTAAGGACGTTAATTTTATATGGGCATGAAATAAGCTTCTATGTGCATGAAATAAGCTTCTATGTGCATTAAAAAGTTTTTCTTGATATGAGCATGAAATAAGATTATATGTGCATGAAATAAGGTTTTATGAGCATGAAATAAGGTTCTATGTACATGAAATAAGGGAAATGACTGTGGAGGAGATTTAATGTATTTACCGGCTTATATAACTACAAGACATTTTAGTGTATCTATTACATAACATACTAATATGTTTGAAACATTTCAGTGTAATTATGTCTATTATTTCGTAGTCGTATTTGTTTGGCGTATTTTAAAGGCTATTAGCTCAATGGTAGAGCAGTGTGCAAATTTTGCACAAAGGTGTGGGTTCGAGTCCCATATAGCCTACTAAATCGCAAAATCTTATGATAGTAACGTGCCATGAACTCATGAGGCGAGCTATACAATACGATTATGATTAAGGAGGCTATAATCATATTCGGGCAATGACATGCAGACCTTGATTAGACTCAAGCGAGAAGCAACAAAGAGAATGATGAGCTAGTGTATTAGCTTAATTAGCTTCAGAGTGACCAGAAGTTCAAGACAGAATGGTATTTCATAGCCATACTTGAAATAAGATTACCACTTACATATAATTTTTCAATCTTAAAGTAAAAGAAAGAATGGTATTTCATAGCCAATATGGGAGTTGAACCCACATTTTGTGCATAGCACAATGCTCTACCATTTGAGCTAATTGGCTTTCGAATAAGTTAAATGTATATCGTCGTAATGTTTAAGTGGTAATGACTATATCAAAGATATTATAAACGGTAATGTTGCTTCTACCCAAAACCATCCGCAAACAAGTACCATACATTAAGTTCATCAATCAAGGCTTGCAATTAGAGCAACCATTCATTATATTGGCTTGCAAACTACCGCCACCAAGAATCCAAGATACACTATAGGTCTTGAATAAAAACAAGGTAGAAATTTAGCACCTAGCATAAGGGTTGAATTCAGCGAAGTGTGTAAAGAGTCTCACAAGAAAGGTCAAAGCAAAATACATAGCAGGATGCATGGAAGGGAAAAAGACCTGTTTTAGCCGGAAAACAAATAGTTGATACATAAGATGATTCCAGTAATCAGGCTGTCCTGGAGAACATGTCAGAAGCTCAAGGTTTTCGAGGGGGGATGCACGCACTGTTCCTCGTGCTTTGGCTACTGCTCCTGCTACGTCCTTTAAAAGGTCCTATAACATATCCAAATTCATCAGCTGTATTGGAAAATTGCAATTCCGGTAAATAGAAAATCAATCCATACATATATTGGAAACACCTCACAACAGAGCCTTTAATTTGTAACCTTGAATGTTGCTACTACAATTACCTCTATTATCTAAACATCGGTATAGTAGGGATCGATACATGTTTGATACAATGGGTATTGCATTAGACCAAAACAATATGGCACCCGTGTAGAAAGAATTTATACTCAAGTAAATATCAAGCACCTGACGAAGAAAACTCGTCATCCTGATGTTGTTATAGCACACAAGTCCAAGTGGCGGATAATGGCCTAGGCTTGACCAATAAACCAGATACTAATCAAACAAAAATAGAATATTTGATGCTCTTCATCTTCCGACTGACCCAAACAAATCAAGCCTCCAGATACACATATCGATATGTGCATCTAATGAATTATTTAATTTATACTTCTTACAATTGAGGAATAAAACGAATTTATATATAATATATCTGCGCAACATAAAAGATCTGATTTTTTTTAAAACAATTGTAATTTTAAATAAGATATCTCTGAAAAACGAAAAAGAATTGGAAAGCAGAAAAACTAATATGTTGCCCTCCCGCATTCCGTCGCCGGCATACTTGAAGCAACACAATCACAATTAGAGGCGTTTATCACAATTAGAAAAAATGAGGAGTAATAATTACAAACAGTGTTAAATTAAGGTCTAATATCCAGATTGTATTGTTTATGAAACCTAATTTACTGCATATTCCTCAAACTAATTCGACATCGCATCAACTTAGGTTAATATCGAAACAATCAAAGAAATTAGGCACAAAATCATTGTGCTACTACAATAACACGGAAATATCTTCTTTCGCACAAAGTTGAATAAATTTGAAATTTACCTGTATCAATGGTGGTAAAGAAGTATTACAGTGATCTATCACAGTGAAGAAGGAGAAACATGGTGGTCGGCAACGGAGAAGCCGAATAAGCGCGGTGATCGAATGAGGATTGATCGAAGAGAAAAGGGTGTGGTTGTAGTTTGTGATGATGGAGAATCTAATATAATTGATGACCCTGACTATATATACAAACAATAATAATCTCAGTCATTGGACCGTGTCAAATCTAATGTTCCTTGGATGCTTTAGAGGTTCTCATGGTTCTCATTATAGTATAGGTTCTCATGCTTTAGAGGTTCTCATGGACCATGTCAAATCTAATGGTCAAATCTAATTGATGACCCTGACTATATATAGGGTCAAGATCCAGTGAGAACCTATACTATAATGAGAACCATGAGAACCTCTAAAGCATCCAAGGACCATTAGATTTGACACGGTCAAATGACTGGGATTATTATTGTTTGTATATATAGTCAGGGTCATCAATTATATTATATTCTCCATTATATTAGTTAAGTATATTCAAACACAATCTTTTGTATAACTAAACAAAATTTATTGATTTTATTAACAAAATATAAACTTAATGTACAAAAATATAATTAGGTATACTAAAGCGGTTATAGATGCGAAAAAACGAATAATAGGTGCATGAAAAATGTTATATGCATTAAAATGATTACTAGGTGAATGAAAATTACTGGCTCTAGGTGCACGAAAACAAGTTCTAGGTACATGAAAATTGTTAGAGACATGAAAATGATTATTAGGTGCATGAAAATTAATAAAATGTATCTCTCAGCGATTTTCGTCACTAATTTATACATTTTAGACAAAGAAATATGTTTTCTAACCATAAAATTCTATGCCGAATCCAAATGTGTCGTTATTTTTCTGAAAAAAATTCCGTAGTTTGGAGTTCTCAAAGTTCTCATTATGTTGGTGGTTCTCACAGGATCGACCCTATATATATATATAAATATATATATATATATATATATATATATATATATATATATATATATATATATATATATATATATATATATATATATATATATATATATATATATTTATATATATATATAGGGTCGGGATCCGGTGAGAACCACCAACATAATGAGAACCGTGAGAACCTTTACTAAATCATCATCAAATCTTGTTCCGAAAGTTTTGATGGATCATTTACCCTTAGTTTAATTTATTCTAACACATTTTTAGTATAGCTAAAAATATTTTTTTGATTTTATTAACAAAATATAAACTTAATGTAAAAAAATACAATTAGGTATACTAAAATGGCCGTAGATGCACGAAAATCAATTCTAGGTGCATGAAAATTGTTACATGCATGAAAATGATTACTAGGTGCATGAAAATATCAGACTCTACGTGCACGAAAACGAGTTCTAGGTGCATGAAAATTGTTAGATACATGAAAAAAGAGTACTAGGTGCATCAAAATTAATAAAATGTTTCTCGTCTCGATTCCGGTCAATAATTTATACTTTTTGAACCAAGAAATATGTTATCTAGATATAAAATTCTATGTTGAATCCAAATATGTCATCATTTTTTAGAAAAAATATCATTAAGGTGGAGTTCTCACGGTTCTCACTATGTAGGTGGTTCTCACCGGATCCCAAATCTATATATATATATATATATATATATATATATATATATATATATATATATATATATATATATATATATATATATATATATATATATATATATATATATATAGAATTAGGATCACATGAGTCCACCCTATCTTTTTGAGTCCGTGAGTACATGATACAATATCACACGTTATATTAAACAATATCACAGTTTATACTACTACAAAAAAAAACTCGTGATATTTTTTTATAATACAATATCACGCGTTATTCTAAACAATATCACACGCTATACTAAACAATATCACAGCTTACACTAAAAAAAAAAAGTTTTCCAAAAAAAAAAATAGTGTGCCTTGCGATTACAGTTTCATGGAGTATATAATCTCTGCTATAATCCAAAAGCATGTGACTAAGGACTTGGAGAATGCATTAATTTCATCTTTGGCCAACTGTAGATGCTCATCCTTGGTTGAACATCAAGAGCAAACTAGGCAACAACAATTCCTCATCTCTAGTTTCTAAGACATTATTTTTTTTTTCATTCTTTTATACGGAGCACATGTATTTACACCTCTAGATCAGAATTAATTAGAGTAATAGATTTCTTGTGAACCGAACAACAATTTTCTTGGTAGCAACATGTCTTTGCTTGATTTTAGCTTTTTGGTGCTTAGACAGGTTGATCAAATGCAAACATTTGACCTATAACTCTTACAGGAAATGAACTAGTAAGTAGTAAAAAAATCCATTAAACAAATTTGATGCAGTAGTACAGCAACAAGTGCCTCAAAGAAGCCCACTTAGAACGATGTAAGGTAGCTTGATGTACATAGACATATACATATGAGTTATGACTATATGAGTATTGTTGCAATATTGTGTTAAAGTCGACAAATCATCAGTAGAGCATAGAACCTCATACGGACTTCAACAACTTTTTGTGATGTAATCATGTATCCCCTACAAATGTACATTATAACACACCACCCGTAGTTTTTCTCATTTTGTGACTATAAATCATCTGACAATATCACACGTTATACTAAACAATATCACAGCTTACACCAAAAAAAATTCGAAAAAAAAATTCGAAAAAAAAAATTTGGAAATTTTTTTTTCGTGATATTGTTTTGTATATTGCGTGATATTGTTTTATGGACTCTTGGACTCAAATATTTAGGTGGACTCACCGGATCTCACCTCTCTCTCTCTCTCTCTCTCTCTCTCTCTCTCTCTCTCTCTCTCTCTCTCTCTCTCTCTCTCTATATATATATATATATATATATATATATATATATATATATATAGGCGGGATCTCGTGAGTTTGGTTCTTATGGTGAGTTGTGAGTTTGTGTGCTTTAAAATCTAGACCATTAAATAAAAAGATCTAACGGGTCATATGTCACTTCTTTTATAATCGCAAACAAAAATTGTACCTCACGCACAAACCCAACCACTCCATATTCTACCTCTCTCCCACTTCTCTCTCCTCCCTCTCCTACCTAGCAACCTTCAACGACGACAGCAAGTATGGCGGCGACCAATCCATCTGTCGGCAATCAGCCACTTCGCCGGCAATGTCAGCCATCATTTGCACCTACTCCACTATTTCCCTTCCCTTTATCCTCTCCATCTCCACTCCGACCTCCGATGACGAACATTATCACCCGCAAACGACCTTCTCCGTCGAAATCACCTACTTCACCGGTGATGTCGACGGTTATCCTTGACAACGCTCGCGGGAAAGCAGTAATCCTTCTACAAGGCCGATACGCCGGAAAGAAAGCCGTAATCATCAAGAACTATGATGAAGGAACTGGCAATCGCAAATACGGTCACTGCCTCTTCGCCGGAATCAACAAGTACCCTAGCAAGGTAATCAAGAAGGATTCCGCAAAGAAACAAGTGAAGAAATATAGGGTTAAGCGTTTCGTTAAAATGGTTAATTATAATCATATTATAATTATTTCCGAGGATTACTCGACACAAGTAGTGCCTCTCTTTTGGAATTAGATGGCCACAACCTTAAGCTAAACAAGCCAATGTTTTTTCACCGCCTCGCATCCGTGTTGTGGTTGTGTAGAAATCAATGGATTCTCACTTTCAGTGGCTAAATACAAAATGATTCTGTTCTTGCTATTGGCAGATTGGGCTGTCAGCAACAGCAATAGCATCCAGTTTCGGAGAGCCAATTTCCGAAAATAAAGATTACAACCCTGAGGATGTTGGCGGTACATTCCCATCACACTCCTAATTTACAAACAGAACAGTCAAGCAGAAAGTACTACAAATCAATTCATCCCATTTCCCAAATACTTTATCCTGAATTCTCCACCCTGTCAAAAAACTAAATTGAGTATAGTGTAAATTTTGTTACCTCTATTGTCACATTTACAATTATACCCCTATACCAAACTTGCTACGTTATGGCTCAACCTCGATTTTGCTCCTTTTCAAAGGGTTTGTATTTGAAGACCCGATGGGGACGATTATGGAAGAGTTGTTCATCCTGCAAGCATCATTGAAACCCGTCTGTTGTGGATTTTCTCTCATCCCTTAGTGTCCGTCCACTTTTACTCCCAATGTGCCTAATACTAAGTGATTGTCTCTATCACTATTAGCTTACTCCTATATTTTTCTCTGGCTTTCGGTTAGGGAAAGTTGTAATAGACATAAGAGGAAAAGGCAAAACAACCATTCAAAGACAATAATAGCGCAATAACACGAGGGAAAAAGAGTAAAAAAATCTCAAACTAGTAAAAAAAATCAAAGTGACACCGGAATAACATCACAATAGCATCACAATAACATCAGAATAACAATACCACCAGAATAACAGCACAATAACACGTGGTAAAAAAAGAGTAAAAAAATCAAAGTAGTAAAAAAAAATCAAAATGACATCGAAATAACATCACAATAACACCAGAATAGCAAGACCACCAGAATAACAGCACAATAACACGTGGTAAAAAAGAGTAAAAAAATCAAAGTAGTAAAAAAAATCAAAATAACACCGGAATAACATCACAATAACACCAGAATAACAGCACAATAACATGTGGTAAAAAAGGGTAAAAAAAATCAAAGTAGTAAAAAAAATCTAAGTGACACCGGAATAACATCACAATAACACCAAAATAACAACACAATAACATGTGTTGTAGAAAAAAGTAAAAAAAATCAAAAGTAGTAAAAAAAATCAAAGTGACACCGGAATAACATCACAATAACACCAGAATAATAGTAGAATAATAGCACAATAACACGTGGTAAAAAAAAGAAAAAAAAAATCAAAGTCGTAAAAAAAATCAAAATGACAGCAGAATAACATCACAATAACAGCGGAATAACAATAACAGCACAATAACATGTGGTAAAAAAAAAAGAGAAAAAAATCAAAGTCGTAAAAAAAATCAAAGTAAAAAAAAGCACAATAACAGCATAATAACACGAGGTAAAAAAAATAAGAGTAAAAAAATTTCAAGTAAAAAAAAAATTGGTACAAAAAGAAAAAGAAAAAAAGGTAACATAATGAGAAAATTAGAGAAAAACATAAGAGAAAAAAAAAATCAAAGTTGTAAAAAAAAAAGCATAATAACAAGAGGTAAAAAAAAAAGAGAGAAAAAAAAAACTAAAGTAAAAAAAAAAGTAACATTAGAAAAAAGAGAAAATAAGTAAATGACAGTGGTTTTATATGACATGTAAGATTAGATCTTGAGCATTTATCTCTAATATAATCTAGTGGTTGAGATTTCAAAGCGCAAACTCACAACTCACCATAAGAAACCAAACTCACAAGATCCTATCTCTATATACGAGATCCTATTTCTATATAGGAGCGGGATCAGGTGCGAATTAAAGTTCAGTACGAATTATACGAACTAATCAACCGAATTATATTAACAGCAAAATTAAATCAAACTCATCGCTCGTAAGCCCTGACTTCCCTCTCCCTTATCCTTTATATTTATATCCACACCCCACCTAACTTTCCATCTCCCTCATCTACCACCACCAGTCAGCACCACCATCCGTCGTAGCTTTCTAGACGACTGCTGGAGATGGTGCTATCCTTCACTGACGACGCAGACCAAGCCAGGAAGCCGCTGCTTTTCTTTTGTCGCACCACCCATAGGTCTTGTGGTGTCCGATGGTGGCGCGTTGAATCGTGTCGCGTCGGGGATCGGAGGTGCACTAGAGAAGGGAAAGAGCAGAAGGCCCGATGGTGTATCGTTGGTGACAGAGGAGGCTACAATTGAAGGCGAAAGCAATATAGATGGTCGTTCATGGGCTGGGTAGTCGGTCTGCTGTTAGACGGGGTGGGTCGAGTGGTGATTTTAGTTCAAATTCATATTTTTATTCAGCTTACATGCTAATTATATATGTTTTTTTTTTGGTGATTTTACATCTCCCAGGTAAGTCAGAGTTCTCGTTTGAGCATGCTGGTAATATTTCTGAAATTTCTGCCAATTACATTTACATTATGAATGTGATATGAAGTTTAGAACAAAGTTAAGGATTTGAATTTAATTGGGTAGTGATTGATTTGAGTATACATTGTTAATAAAGTATAGTTAAAGAGGAACTTCAAATGATTAAACTGAAGAACATGGAGGAGGAGGATAAAGATGAAATAACATTTGAGGTGTGGAATTATGTATGTCCACCATTGAACTGGTTAAAAATGCTTGCCAATGAAACCCACTGGAGTTTTGTTTTTGGGGTTATGTCTGCCTATGGAATTAGCCACGGTTTAAGTAGTTCCCTTATTCGTGTCGGTACCGAGTATTACATGAAGGATGTGCAGAAATTGCAGCCATCAGAGGCGCAAATATATCAAATATATAGAAAATATATTTGAATTATTATTAGGATAATAATAATGGTAAGGTTAAGGGCATAATAAAATGGGAGGATGTGCACCAAGATTAATCCCAATAATAATTCCTATATATTATTATTAAGATACATTTATAAAATAACATAACCGATACACATGATAATACTTCATATACACATATTATTACCCCTAGATACGTATGTTATTACCCTTAGATACACCTTCTAATAACCAAGATGCACATGTTATCAAACCTAGATACACATATTAGTAACTTAAAGGAGTGTATCTTGCCAGTTAGAGATATGTATCTAGCAACTTAAGGGAGTGTATCTAGCTAGCTAAAGGTAAGTATCTAGCACCTTAAAGATGTGTATCTAGCGCTTAAAAGAGTATCTATCTAGCTAGTTAAAGATATATATCTACTCTTTAGCAACTTAAAGGAATTTGTGTATTTAGCTTGCAATGTAAATGAGCTGCATATTTGATTATACCCTCATCTTTATTGGAGCGATGTTTCCACATTCACTATCTAGGAAGATTGTTTTGTTCATCAGTTAGTAATTAAGATATCTCATTCCTTGACTGGGGTTCTGTTGAAACTATTTGTTTACCTTGTTCACTGTAATGGGCTTGCAGTCTGGCTATGTGTACCTGCTGTTGTTTCATTCCTTTGAAAACAATTATGTCATATGAAAACACTTATACGATGTGTAGATACCCGTATCCGTCGATATTGGAATTTATAGAAAACCCGACAAACACCCGATGATGATAGGACGACATGTATTATTTAGTTGTCAATTTCATTATTTGGAACTCGTTTTATGATGTAGAATGGGCGTCGTCGATGAAGTATTTTATTAATTTAAATGATATTTAAGTTAATATTATTTTAATTCGAATTTATTTTCTTAAGTTATTTTATTGAAAATAAAATAGATATTTGATTTGAAAAATCATTCTTAAGTTACTTGATTTGAAAAATCAATTTAAATTGTTTTATAAATCGTATTTGAAGAACTCGATTTTTACGACGATTTTATACGCGATTTTGAGCTCGTTTTCTACTTGATTTGGGCTCGATTTTCGACGCACTTTCGGCCCAATCCCCTCTTCTCAAACCCGTGTTCAAATCCCAGCCAAAACCCACCACAAAACCCTGGCTTAGCCCTCCCAAATCACGTCCCAAACAGCCCAACACCACCTTTGCTGCTCTGTTTTGCAGCCCCAAATCCGACACCAAAACTGCCCCGTATTCGACTCCAATGTGACCCATATCTCACCTCCCACCTAGCCCACATATCAAGCTATAATTCCAAGCCCTTTCCTATGCAACCCACGTCCAAACTCCTTCACAAACCTCACGCAACAAGCAGCCCTCCTGTTTTCGTTCTCCAAACCCGAGCCCAATCAAACACTTCCAAACCCGCTCCAAACGGCTACCAAACCCGTGCCCATGACCACCCATCCACACCTGATTATCCTAAACATATTACCATGCCTTGCCCACCAAGAAAACACACGCTAAACCCTCGAAATAGCTGCTGGACAGCAGCTATGCGAAACAGACCCAAGTTGTTGTTCACCCTTCGAAACCCTAGTTTAACTCCCTATAAATACCTCCCCTCTGCCATACTTTCATTGCTCTAAGTTGTCAATACATACTACCGTCACTCACCAGCATCAATCTCCACAAAAAAACTCTAATTGCCTCTCAAAACTCTCCACAAAACCGAGACAACCAAACTGAGAAACAGTTTGTGTCTCTCTCAAAATACCATTCGTTTCCCCTTCAAATCTCCATTAAAATTCGAGTTTCTTGTTCCTAATTAACCATATAACATCCATATACATCTTAGATAAAGATTCACAAGCCAAATTGACCTTGAGAGTACACGAATCCCCTCGAAAAACAGAGTGTCATACACTCTGTTTTTGCGGCTTTTCCTGTCTGTCCAGTTCTGTTTGTGCTCGTTTTTCGTGCCCAATAACTCAGAAAGAGCGTAGTTTGTTTTAAGATCTTTGTTCTCCTCTCTTTCTAGTTTTCAAAACATCTTTTAAATCTTATTTTCACCAAGAAACGAGTGAGAAATTGCAGTTTGAAAGTTGTTGTCCAGATTTACCAAAAAACGTGTTGTTGCTTTGTTCCTTCGTCGACGACGGCCTCTCGAGATAAAATCTACGATCGATTACGACCCAAGATTGTGTCAACGATACATGTAGGTTGAGTGTGAAACAAATCCTCCTCTTATCCCTTTTATTTCGTTCTTTTATGTTTGTTTTTTATAGTTTGTTTTGTATATTGTTTATCATTATGCATCGTTTATCGTTAACTATGAAACTAGTTTAGTCCGAGTACGAGTTAAAGTACCACCATGAACACCCGCGTTGACTTGAGTTGGGAAAGAAATCCGCCAGATCGGTCGGTCGCATCCCCCTTCTCATTTACATATCCTCATGTTCAAGGTAGGGCATTAATAAAACGAGTTTTAACTTTGTTCCTCGCTTTTGACCCCTCGCTTGTTTCGCTCATTTCGGCCTGCCCTAGGACCCTTTGCATGTTAGTTCAACCTCTGATTGTTAACATATGACTCAATTAGACGACATTAGATCGATTTAATTACCTAATTAGACATGTTAGGGTGCTTCGACACAAGCATTAAAATCGGTTAACAATTTTATAACCTAATTGAATACATCTCTCTTTTCACATGATTTCTCGCTAGTATAAGAGTGCGTGATTAGCACCTTCTTATTAACACTCGACGAGTTAATTTAACTAGCGAACTTGACCTAATTCGACCCTTTAGGCCGTGTAGAGCACTCGGTTTAGGCGAAGCCTTCTGACCTCTTTTATCATCGATTTCTAATGTATATCCAGTATCACTTTGCAAATCTATCTAATCTAATGAATCTAACCCAAGGATTAGGGTAGGTTAGGATGTGTAGGTTGTGTTTGGCCGTGTATTTTGTAGTCTTTTTCTCGTTCATTTTATCTTTATCTCGTTGTTTCGTATCTTGTAATTACTTTTTGTTTATCGAGTCGTGTTTTGTAATTTGTTCGTAATTAGTTTTCCTTTATAGAGTCATATGATTTCTAAAAAACCTTAGTCTTGTTTGGTTAGATGGTTGTGCTCCAATTCATGTAAGAGCATAGTAAATCGCATGTTGTTTAAAGCGATGTGGCCCGATTTATGCTAATGCATGCTTTGGTGTGTGACCTAATGTCTAATTCGATGAGATTAAGCGAAAGCATGCATTACGAGGAGTGACCCAAGGCCGTGAGTTATGTAAACCGTGGGCCACCCCTTGTGCACGTTTTCCTAGGCCTAATTGGCCATGTAGGGTGTCGTGTATGGTGTCGTGTATAGCAATTGTATTTAGTTCGAGTTGTATCTTTAATTTCTTGTTGTGTCGGCATGAAATGCCTGGGTTGTAATAGGGTAGATCCCAACGGCTCCCCGATTCCCATCAAGCCTTGTTTGTTTCGTTTATGTGTTGTTAGATCAATAAACCCATATGCTAAATTACAACTTTGACAAAGTTAGTTTAGTTGCATCTAAATCGACATAGAAACCTCACATGTTAGGGTTTTAAAACGATGTTTACATATCATAATATCGTAGTAGCTACGACCTTGTTTGAAATCCAATACTTGACTTAGTAGAGGCCATTATCGACGGGCGGGGTTAGTTGTCCTTATGGGCTTCCTAACACGTACCCTCACCCCTTACTCAAGATCTATGGTTTGTGGATCCGTCTAAATACCATTGGATTACGAGAGTCATTCAAATCGAGTGATATAGGGTACAAGTCTTTATCTTTAATCACTCGTAGTCGATTGGCTTTATGCTTTTCGATGAAAGGTGTAAAGTTGACTTGAACGGTTCCAAGTTCCCATAAAACTTGGTGGCGACTCTAATTTGTCTTAATTCGATTCGAAAGAACCTCGAGTCCATAATGCCCCCTGTGGATCCCGCGGACGCAGTTCCCGCGGGCGTTGTCCACAGTTTGGCAACTCCGCTGGGGAAAAGAGGACTAGTTACACTTTGTTTCTAGGGTCTTTTCCTCCGAGGTGAAACTTGAAAAGAAAGTATTGGAAAGTAAAACATTACTCGTAGTGCTACGATTCATGCATAAACCCTTAAGGACTTTTCCCGGGCCGTCCCAGCGTTTCTTTGTGACGCGTGGGGGGCGACGTCCCACTATGCCAGGTGCTTGCACATTGCTTGCTTCCGCTCCGCCTCTTCGTGGTTCTTGAGGGTGAGTGTGCTCTTCTAGGTACTCTACCTAAAGGCCCTTGTCCTATTAGACCCGAAAGGATGGAGGGTATAGACCTTCTTATATAAGACTTGCCGAGACTTAGAAATGTCTAGGAGCATACATCCTTATAACATGAGAATGACAATGTGCCATGTGAATTTCTCGAGTCTTTTCAAATTTTCCATATCAATTTCAAAGCCGGACTTTTGAACAACTCACTTTCAAAATAGCATGGTTTTAAAAACCCGGAATGCTGCCCAAATAGGACTAGACTTTTTTTGGCCCAAAATGAGCTTTTATAGCTGGCATGCTGCCCATTTCAAATCAATTCTTCGTTTTTCAAAATCAATCCAAAAATGTTTCTCGAACCTTGACCGAGCATGAAGTGCGTCGAGTCGTGTCCGTGTCCTGGCCGTGTTGGGCTAGGCGTGTTTTGTCCCAAGTGTCTAGAACACGACCTTGTTGGGTCACCCAAGCTCACCTCTTGAGATTCGAGTCATGTTGGTCTACCTTTTGGTCTAGGATAGTCCACAGAAATGTCCAAGCTAAGCCATTGTGGACGTTTCATTTAAACCTAAGGACTATGTTGGTCCAATCACGGGTTTAGTCACACCGAGTCCAGTTTAGAATCGAGTTATGATGGCTTGGGTCATGTCGTTTTGTCGAGTCTAAAATGAATCGAGGTCTAAATCCAACCGTGAGTCGAACCATTTGGTTAGCTCAGTCTTAAGTCGAGTCTTTGTTTGAGTCAAGTTGGTGTCGTGTACTTAAGTGTGCAGGGGCTCTTACATTTGAATATTGACTCAGTTCGGGGTTTTCTTGTAGAAAGGCCGCCAAAAACCCGACTTCAAGCAATGGAAGACGCTGTTAACAAACTCATGAGGCTGTGAACCTCATGAGGGCCAGAATGGATGTGATCGAATCAAAGCTTGGTAAAGATTCCTCTTCATCTACCCCCACCTCTGACTGATCTGGAGAAACGGTTCAAGTTCATTGAGGACCGTCTGAAACTCTCCCAGGGGAAGAACATCCACTACGAAAATGTTAGGGCCTATGCCCCAGTTCAGGATAAGTTGCCCACAAACATGGTGCTCACTGATATCCCAAAGTTTAAGGGCACAGAAGATCCAGTCCACCATGTCAAGGCCTATAAGGGGTACTTGACAATGAAGGGAGTACCTGCTGTCATGCTCTCTGAAAGTTTTGCCCAATCTTTGGATGAACACCCGAAGGCGTGGTTTTACAATCTTGACCTTAAGAATTTCCCCACTTTCGAAGATATTACGGTGGAGTTCTGCAAGCATTATGCTGATAATGTCGAGATTCAAACCAACATAAGAACATTGGAGGTGATGACGCAAAAAGACAAAGAAGGCTTTACAGAATTCCTTACAAGGTGGCGCGCTGAAAGCGTGAAGTTAGCCAAAAAGCCTGATGAAGTTGAAATGGTAGATAAGTTCGTAAAGAATCTACGACCTGTTTACCGCAATGCTCTGAAATACCAGAATTTTGGCTCTTTCAAAGAATTGATAAGAATCGGGATAAAGGTAGAAGATGACGTCAGAATGGCAGAAGCTGAAAAGCCAAAAGAATACCAGGGGGCCTCGTCATCTAAGACGAAACCTCCAGCAACGGCCCATATTGATGAAGCCATCAATCTCTTAGAAGGGAAATCGAAGAATCCGCAGCGCCAAACACCAAGGGCATTCACCGATATCGGATGCACTTATACATACGCTGTCCAAAAGATCATAGCCCAAGGAAAGCTGAAGCCTATTGGTCCAACTCCGGATCCACCCGCTGAGCAACAAGGTAAATGGTATAAACCAAATGCCTATTGTGCCTTTCATCAAGGGAAAGGCCATGATACTGAAAGGTGCTATCGACTGAAGCACGAAATCCAAGACATGATTGAGAATGGAACACTCCCGATCCCAACTGTTAAACCCAATAACATCACCAATCCATTTAGCAATCACGCCAACTTTGTTTCTGTCGAAGACAATGTCGATTATTCCCATCTTATCCGCCCATGTCACTTGAAAGGAGTGTTTATCGCGAAAATATTTGTGGATTGCTTTGAATTCTTGCCAAACCCGAAGAATGAAATTCAAGTCGGGAGTCTTGCTCTAAAATGTACTCCTCTCATTAACGAAGTTAATAAAAGACAATTCGATTCACCAACCTTCATCATTGGCGTAGATCCTCATAGGACTACCTCGGTATGGAGGCAGGCCATCAAAGGGATCAAGGACAAGAGTCGAGCATCTAAGTTGACAGTTGAACAAGGGAAAGCTCAAGACCAGATTTGAAAATTATGAGTCGGGATCTGTTTTCTTATCTTAGTCGAGTCTAGGTCTTTCTTTTCTTGAAGTAAAGTCGTTTGTTCCGCGATGACCTAGGGTGTGTCCTAGGAATCGTTCCTTCGAGTCTGTTAAGCATTTTTCATTCCAATAAAAGTTGCAGTTTCGTTTCCAAATATGTCTTGTTTCCAATCTTCAATCATTTTGAAACATGATAAAATGCACAACACACTCAAATGGCATCCCTGGGGTAGAAATATGTGTCGTTTCAAAATAGAAGGTACACTAGGATCCCGTGTTTGATTCCTTTACCTATTCCATGTCTGGCGGTAGAAAACCTCCATCAAAACCAGTGCTTATGACAAGCTTTTAGATGATTCTATGACGAACCCGGACTAGCTCCTTGTTTCCCCTATCGATGAAGGAAGGCAAGCCTTTTCCCCAACAAAATCATCCCATCTCGAATAGAGAAGATATCAACCCGTTCTAAGAAGGAATTGTCAGTTCTAACCCAATTTAGTTGGCGAAGCCCTGTTTTCAAGGTGTACCCATTTGTGACTAAGAGAATGAATAGAAGACCATTTTCAAAAAGAGAAGAAAAAAAGAGATTGAAAAAGAATGAAAAAATGAGAAAGAGAAAAAATTGGAAAAATGAAAAAAATGAAAAAAAAATGAAAAAAGAAAAGTGATGAAAGAAAAGTGATGAAAGAAAAAGAAAAAAGAAAAAAAAGATGTTGAAGTTATTGCAGAACGCTTTTGGTTGAATGTCGAAGTTACGGAAGCCAGAAGTCAAGTCAAGTACCCATAGTTGAAGTTCAATGGGCGAAGCCCAAAAGCGTAAGTAGCAACCTCTTTACCCTCTAAGTCCTTCCTGAGACAGTTACGGGGATAGTCGGGAATTCTGAGAATCAAACAGCTTGTGTTAGTACACCCAAGCCTTTAGGGTCCAGACATGGGAATTTGAACCCACATCGATTCCCAAACCATTTTTACTCGAGTTTCATCAAACCTGAGACACCATTTCCAACCACGTTATAAGCCATAGCCCTTGTCCTTAGCACCACAAAACGAACCTTCAGAATGATGGTTTACCTTGCGAACCTATTTTTACCAAGCTCCATATCCCAAAGAACCGCAGCCTTTTGTACCAACCCTAGACACGAGATTTAACAGTACCTTACAGGCTAGAATGGGATACGACATGATACCTTAGATGAAACCTTCGAGTGTGTACACATTATCAAAATGACAAGTTTATGCACCATGATCGAACTACGTCGGATTTCATTTCGCTCCACGTGAATACGTAGGCAGTCCTTCAGAATAAGGGATTCAATCCACTCATCAACCAAGTTGTCGTCTTGTCGATTTATTACGGGTCTTAACCAAGTCCAAATGAAGCCACCTTTGTTTGAGTCGGTCTTACCACTCGATGTAGGCTAGGATAAGGATATAGGTTCAGATGAGTAGTGTCAAGTCTCGGAATGAGCTTTATCTAACGGTGTAAGCATATGCACAGTCAGATATATGTGGGTTTTTGTTGGGAACAGAAAATATGAAAAACCCGCTGAAAAGAAAGAAGGCGTGGGAGAAAAAAAAAATAAAAAGCCCGCTGAAAAGAAAGAAGGCGATGGCAAGAAATGATGAAAACTCGCTGAAAAGAAAGGAGGCGAGGAGAAGAGTGACAGAATGTTCCCAACAAGAGTGATGTGTGATGTCTAAGTGTTATCATAAAATCAGTCTGTGTTTAGTGTCTGGGCGAAGCCAACGTTGTTGCTCTGTGAGTTTAATCCTCCTTGTCCATGCCAAGTGATCTTGATTCTCATGTGCCCTCGGGAGCACGCCCATGACATACGATATCTCCGTCCCAAGTCCGACGACCTTGTGATTCCCATTTGCCATCTTTTGGCACCAGAATGGCCAATTTACATTTCTACCCCCAACAAGTCAATAATTGAATTAAAACTCGTGCACACTTACGGTTTTATTTTCCTTTTTTTTTTTACGGTAGAGGACTATGCCCACGTTATTTACGGGTCATACAGAATGTCTGAGTCGCATTTCGTGCTCACCCACCAAGGTTCGATTTCAAAATGTTGGATTTCCAAATTTCGAAAAATTTCCAAGTAATGGTATATTGCAAATTTCAAATTCAAATCTCGGATCGATGACCCAACATCCCAAATGACTCGTTCCAAAATAAAATTTTGAATCGACGACCCAACATCTAAATGATTTGTTTCAAATTCAAATTTCGGGTCGATGGCCCATTTATTCAAAATTTTTAACATGTTCAAATTTCGGGTCAAAGACCCAGTCTTTCAAATTCAATTTCAGGTGGACGACCCAGCATTCCAACACTTCAGCCTCAGACCTCGGGTCGACATCCCAAATTTCAAAAAAAAATTCAAATATTTAAATTCAAATTTCGGGTCGATGGCCAAACATTCCAAGTGATGTCAAATTCAAACTTCGGGTCGATGGCCCAATTATTCAAAATTTTCAAATTCAATTTTCGGGTCGATGACCCAATCTTTTAAATGATCCAATTTCAAGATCGATGATCCAAATGTGCTTATTTGATGATTATTGCTCGTACATTTTTTGTGATTCAAATGCAGCATTATATGCTTCAACTGGGGGCTCTAAAGTTTCGACTTTAGAGCCATCGCAAACTGGGGGCTCTGAAGCCGTTGGCTTCAAAGACCATTATCAAGATGAAATGGATGACATCCACTCAGAATTCAATTCAATACAAGAGTATGAAATGGAAGAATTCCGTATCTGAAAGCAAATGATGAAAGCGGCGGCAACCTCCTTGGAAAGTCCCGTCCCATTTGGGCACCTGCCAGCAGATGATAAGCTTTGGGCAAGTGTCAACAGATGATGAATTTCGGACAAGTGCCAGCAGATGATAAATTTTGGGCAAATGTCAGCAGATGATGAATTTTGGACAAACGCCAGAAGATGATAAACTTTGGGCATGTGTCAGCAGATGCCGAACTACGACGCGGGTTTGATTCCGTCAGAAACGGATACGTAGGTGCCTAAGGATAAGGCTCAACCCACCATATATGCAATTTTATGGGTCGACGACCAACGATGATAATTCGACGCAACAGAAGCAAGAGTTAATCCCCAACGAAGTTTCAGGTGTGATATCTTCTTATGGCTGGCGAGCTTACATACGCAAGCCTAATGGACTATAAACGACCCGCGGAATCCTCAGGTCGATAGACTTGGGGTATACTTTGACTTTCGCCTTGTCCAAGCCTCAGTCAAAGTGGGGGCGCTGTAGATACCCGTATCCGTCGATATTGGAATTTATAGAAAACCCGACAAACACCCGATGATGATAGGACGACATGTATTATTTAGTTGTCATTGTCAGTATTTGGAACTCGTTTTACGATGTAGAATGGGCGTCGTCGATGAAGTATTTTATTAATTTAAATGATATTTAAGTTAATATTATTTTAATTCGAATTTATTTTCTTAAGTTATTTTATTGAAAATAAAATAGATATTTGATTTGAAAAATCATTATTAAGTTACTTGATTTGAAAAATCAATTTAAATCGTTTTATAAATCGTATTTGAAGAACTCGATTTTTACGACGATTTTATACGCGATTTTGAGCTCGTTTTCTACTTGATTTGGGCTCAATTTTCGACGCCCTTTCGACCCAATCCCCTCTCCTCCAACCCGTGTTCAAATCCCAGCCAAAACCCACCACAAAACCCTGGCTTAGCCCTCCCAAATCACGTCCCAAACAACCCAACACCACCTTCGCTGCTCTGTTTTGCAGCCCCAAATCCGACACCAAAACTGCCCCATATTTGACTCCAATGCGACCCATATCTCACCTCCCACCTAGCCCACATATCAAGCTATAATTCCAAGCTCTTTCCCATGCAACCCACGTCCAAACTCCTTCACAAACCTCACGCAACAAGCAGCCCCCCTGTTTTCGTTCTCCAAACCCGAGCCCAATCAAACACTTCCAAACCCGCTCCAAACGGCTACCAAACCCGTGCCCATGACCACCCATCCACACCTGACTATCATAAACATATTACCATGCCTTGACCACCAAGAAAACACACCCTAAACCCTCGAAATAGCTGCTGGACAGCAGCTATGCGAAACAGACCCAAGTTGTTGTTCACCCTTCGAAACCCTAGTTTAACTCCCTATAAATACCTCCCCTCTGCCATAATTTCATTCCTATAAGTTCTCCATACATACTAACGTCACTCACCAGCATCAATCTCCACAAAAAAACCCTAATTGCCTCTCAAAACTCTCCACAAAACCGAGACAACCAAACTGGGAAACAGTTTGTGTCTCTCTCAAAATACCATTCGTTTCCCCTTCAAATCTCCTTTAAAATTCACGTTTCTTGTTCATAATTAACCATATCATCCATATACATCTTAGACAAAGATTCACGAGCTAAATTGACCTTGAGAGTACACGAATCCCCTCGAAAAACAGAGTGTCATACACTCTGTTTTTGCGGCTTTTCTTGTCTGTCCAGTTCTGTTTGTGCTCATTTTTCGTGCCCAATAACTCAGACCGAGCGTGGTTTGTTTTACGATCTTTGTTCTCCTATATTTCTAGTTTTCAAAACATCTTTTAAATCTAATTTTCACCAAGAAACGAGTGAGAAATTGCAGTTTGAAAGTTGCTGTCCAGATTTACCAAAAAACGTGTTGTTGCTTTGTTCCTTCGTCGACGACGGCCTCTCCAGATAAAATCAACGATCGATTACGACCCAAGACGGTGTCAATGATACATTTAGGTTGAGGGTGCATCAAATCCTCCTCTTCTCCCTTTTATTTCGTTCTTTTATGTTTGTTTTTTATAGTTTGTTTTGTATATTGTTTATCGTTATGCATCGTTTGATATCGTTAACTATGAAACTAGTTTAGTCCGAGTACGAGTTAAAGTACCACCATGAACACCCGCGTTGAGTTGAGTTGGGAAAGAAATCCGCCAGATCGGTCGGTCGTATCCCCCTTCTCATTTACATGTCCTCGTGTTCAAGGTAGGGCATTAATAAAACGAGTTTTAACTTTGTTCCTCGCTTGTTTCGCTCATTTCGGCCTGCCCTAGGACCCTTTGCTTGTTAGTTCAACCTCTAATTGTTAACATATGACTCAATTAGACGACATTAGATCGATTTAATAACCTAATTAGACATGTTAGGGTGCTTCGACACAAGCATTAAAATCGGTTAACAATTTTATAACCTAATTGAATACATCTCTCTTTTCACTTGATTTCTTGCTAGTATAAGAGTGCGTGATTGGCACCTTCTTATTAACACTCGACGAGTTAATTTAACTAGTGAACTTGAACTAATTCGACCCTTTAGGCCGTGTAGAGCACTCGGTTTAGGCGAAGCCTTCTGACCTCTTTTATCATCGATTTCTAATGTATATCCAGTATCGCTTTGCAATTCTATCTAACCTAATGAATCTAACCCAAGGATTAGGGTAGGTTAGGATGTGTAAGTTGTGTTTGGCCGTGTATTTTGTAGTCCTTTTCTCGTTCATTTTATCTTTATCTCGTTGTTTCGTATCTTGTAATTACTTTTTGTTTATCGAGTCGTGTTTTGTAATTTGTTCGTAATTAGTTTTCCTTTATCGAGTCAAATGATTTCTAAAAAACCTTAGTCTTGTTTGGTTAGATGGTTGTGCTCCAATTCATGTAAGAGTGTAGTAAATCGCATGTTGTTTAAAGCGACGTGGCCCGATTTATGCTAATGCATGCTTTGGTGTGTGACCTAATGTCTAATTCGATGAGATTAAGAGAAAGCACGCATTACGAGGAGTAACTCAAGGCCGTGAGTTATGTAAACCGTGGGCCACTCCTTGTGCACGTTTTCCTAGGCCGAATTGGACATGTAGGGTGTCGTGTATGGTGTCGTGTATAGCAATTGTATTTAGTTCGAGTTGTATCTTTAATTTCTTGTTGTGTCGGCATGAAATGCCTAGGTTGTAATAGGGTAGAGCCCAACGGCTCCCCCATTCCCATCAAGCCTTGTTTGTTTCATTTATGTGTTGTTAGATCAATCAACCCATATGCTAAATTACAACTTTAACAAAGTTAGTTTGGTTGCATCTAAATCGACATAGAAACCTCACATGTTAGGGTTTTAAAACGATGTTTGCATATCATAATATCGTAGTAGCTACGACCTTGTTTGAAATCCAATACTTGACTTAGTAGAGGCCGTTATCGACGGGCGGGGTTAGGTGTCCTTATGGGCTTCCTAATACGTACCCTCACCCCTTACTCAAGATCTATGGTTTGTGGATCCGTCTAAATACCATTGGATTACGAGAGTCATTCAAATCGGGTGATATAGGGTACAAGTCTTTATCTTTAATCACTCGTAGTCGATTGGCTTTATGCTTTTCGATGAAAGGTGTAAAGTTGATTTGAACGGTTCCAAGTTCCCATAAAACTTGGTGGCGACTCTAATTTGTCTTAATTCGATTCGAAAGAACCTCGAGTCGATAATGCCCTCTGTGGATCCCGCGGACGCAGTTCCCGCGGCGTTGTCCACACGATGATCATTACTTCAGTATTTAATTAGCACTGTGTTTACTTCCCTCCATTTCATTCATATCTGCCATAAAAAATGGCACAACATGTGTTTAAGAAACCTACCAAAACAACTGTAGGTCGCAATAGTACTCTCTTAACCGTCTCCTCTATGACATACACCTTTTCTCTACCACAAACTCGTCTCAAACAGTACCCTTCTCAACCCTCACCACAGCCACAATTCTGCTCCCTCATCCAACATCAACACCAAAATCCCTACTTTTTGCCACTAACCCTTCGCCCACAAAAACTCGTATAATCGTCAGTTGTCCTTCCAAACCGGTTCCATCGTTTGCATCACTCTGTCACTTGTGTAGGCTATTATGGCTGGTTAAAAGTAAATGCTTAGATCTGTTGGTGAGTGATGCAATACGGGAAAGGGTGAGACTGAGGCTAATTCTGACCTATTGGCTGAGGATGGTTATGGCGAGGGAATGTGGTTGGTAGATGAGACAAAGGTTTGGGACTGCGAGATGGGGATGGGGAAGTAAGGCTAGTAGTGGGTCAAGGAGGAAGGGGCAGGGTTTAGGGACTTTAGGGTTGGCGGTGGGTACGACTGATCATGGGCGAGGGACTGGTGGTTGGGCTTGTGATGGGTGGAAAGATTAAAGTTTGATTGAAAGGTAGATGTCATTTTTACTATACTAATCTTAGCAAAAGGGAAAGTGGAAGACATATAACTGCCTGAATAAGAAATGGGAATTTGGAAGATATCAAGGAAATGGAGGGACGGAGAATCAAAATTCTTGATCAGTGTATCAGAAAGGGTTCAGATAACTATGTGGAGTTTTGGACATTCTTCATTATATTTTTCATTGTTCCTGTTGAGGTCTTAGATTGGTGTTGTTGTTCGCCTTAGTTATGGAATTGGTACTCTTCTTTTACGTCTTCCGTTTCATTTGATTGTTTACATTTTCAAAATAAACTATCATTTATTCTTGCTTTTAATTTAGTGGTTTCGATTTATTATTTACTCTATCTGTCCCGATCATTTATTCACCTTTGGTTTTGGATTATGATAGCCCATCTGTGTTTTGGTAACTTGACTATTGAATAGATATACTAACTCCCTTCGTTCGAATCATTTGTTTACCTTTGATCAAAATTCGAGAACAGAAAATAAGGGAACATGAAATTATTGTTGTTTAATTAGGAAATGATGGGTTTGGGTGGTGTTTATTGTTGTTTAATTAGGAAATGATGATGATTTGATGTTTCTTTTGGTAGTTGAAAATAAGGGAACATGAAATTATTGTATATCGTATAAGGCAAGAGTTAGGTATTCGATTTATTCTTGGGTGCTTTTCGAATTATGGTATTTGTAGTGATGTTTCTATGGATATTGGGAACTTAAGAGGTTGGGTTCAGATATTTAAGGATTAGTATCGTCACCGAATATTTCGAGTGACCTGTAACCTTCTAATCGATGATAAAGTGTTAGTTTCAAAGTAATTTTTGGGTAACAAACTAGTAAGAAATAGTGTTCTTTTTTTTTTTTTGGAAGAGTGTTTATGTTCAAGTCATCCTGTTAGTTGTCAGTAGATATCCAAGCCATCTAGGCTAGGAAGTGTATTAATAAAGCTTATCGACTTCGATTTCCTGTGGCTAATCGAGTAAAAATAAAGTTTAAAATGATGAGAATTTCACAATGGTCAACACTGGAAAACTAACAGCTATGGTATATCGGTATGTTCTAATAATCTGAAGTCATAACTTCATTAGGCATACTATTTACTTGCTTTCACTTTCATTATTTTGTGAATTGATGGGAGCTACTCATGCTTAATAAAACGATATATCTTGGTTAGATGTTGAACAGATTCTCATGTATAACACTGGCCGGAGTTGCAACTCAGTATCTCTTATACGGACAAGCAGAAGGCAGCTTAGCTGATATCAACAAGGTTCACCTTTGACCCATTTTTTCTTGGGCCTCACCTAATTCAGAATTCAACTTTCTTTTTCAAGAAGTCGCAAAATCATTCGACTTTGACCCATTTTTTCTGGCAATATAATTAACTTAAGTTCAGAGTTTTTATAGATTGAGCATCAAAGTTAGATACAGGAAAGAAATTTGAGATGGGCGTAATAATGAAATAGAAGTTGGTTAACAATCCTTTTTTTCTGGAGGAATGTTTATGTGGATAGTTTATTGATGTTCTGAAGGTGAACTTATTTGTGGTGGGTGTTTTGCAGTGACAATAGTCTAACAAGTGCAAATGCTTCGCAAAAGCCGGCCATGTATCAAGATTCCAATGGGGTGGATACATGAAGTACTGTTACTAGATACATGTATGAATAATACTAGATACATGTATGATTTATGTATCTCACAATACTGATATATGTATCTAGACTAAGTAATATGTGTATCTAGGTAATGAAGGCTGTGAATCAAGCACATTTCATATTCAGATTGTCAAAATAGTTAGCTGCAATACATTTTTGTGCACAATGCCGTGATTAAGGAGACCTGTGGTGTTCATTTCTGAGTAGTAATTCGACCTTGATGTATAATAAAGCCTTAATGACCGCTTTCTCTGGTAGTATTGTGCTATTGTTCCTGAAGTTAATCTTAATTGCATTTTCGCCTGTAGAACAAGGTCGCTCCTCAAGTTACTCACGGAAGAACTAGAAGTAGAGGGGCTGAAGGCTATGAGATTACGAAAACTAATTATTGAAAAGTGAATGATCTGCATACATCACAATTCGAGCAAATGACCGAGACTTATGCCAAGAATCAGTTGAATGCGGTTGCCGGTTGAGTATGATGCAATGGTGACTCTGTAATATTCTCAGGCACCGACTCCCTCAAGTCACCCCAAACTCTTGTGAGAAGTTGGTCTGTTAGACGATCTCGAGACTTTATTCGGTTCGTCCTAAGGGCAAAGAACGTGAAACTAAAGCCGATATAGATTGCCTATAATAGTGGAAAAATCAGAAGAAAATGAAATGTACGGTTAATATTTGGATGTTAGTTAATAATTTGAAGTTTTGTGTGGACAAAGATGTTGTACCTTACACTGCCTACAATTCATGATGTACAATTCAAGATCAATCTAATAATTGAACAACACACATTTTCTGCCAAATATAACAAGCTGCATCAAGAAATAATGAGATGATATTAACTTAAATGAGTGTATCTAGCTAGTTTAATGTATGTATCTAGTAGCTTAAAAGAGTGTATTTAACTAGTTAAAGGTATGTATCTAGTAATTTAAAGGAGTGTATTTAGCTACCCATATATGTGTATCTAGTAAGGTAAAAGAGTGTATCTAGTTAGGTAAAGATGAAGTGTATTTAGTAACTTAAAAGGAGTATGTTTATCAACCTATTGATATGTATCTACTAACTTAAAAAAAGTGTATTTAGCTAGTTAAGTAAATGTATCTAATAACTTATAGGAGTGTATCTAGCTAGTTAAACATATGTATCTAATAACTTATAGGAGTGTATCTAGTAAGTTATAAATATGTATGTATCTAGTAAATTAAACGAGTTTATCTAGAAACTTAGTGAGATTAATATTGGGGCGACACATTTTGGATTTGAATTATTTTGGTCCGAGTTATTTCGGGTAGATGTCACTTTCGATCGAGTAATTTTCGGACAAGTCATAAAAACGCTTTGAGTAGTATTCCCTCCATTCCTAAAATTTATTTACCTATCCCTAAAATTTATTTTATTTATTTTGACGAGTACAAAGAATATTTAACATGCTTGGTCAATGCTATTTATTATGATTGAAGATTCATTGATTTCATTCTTTGCTAAATGTTTATACTTTCTCGAAAAATCGGAACTTGTCTAAATGTTAATCTTGTAGCACTGTAAAACATGTTTGATCACTCTGCAGCATTTTTGCTGCTGTTGGTTTATGATGAAAGATTCATTCTTTGCTATTTTTCACCCATTAAGACCCTCTATATGTCTGCCTGTGCTCGAAAAATCAAAAATTTCTTGTCTAGGTGTTACTCCTGCAACACTGTTTTGAACTTTTGATTAATCTTGTCAATCCTATGACTGGTTTAAATCTTAACTGGTATCAGAAGAACCAAAGCAGAAGAAAGAAGCCGGAAATCGTAGAGCCCTTCAAGAAATTGGCAATTTGGTTAATTTTCAGAATGTTCCCATCATCAAGTAATTTATAGTCTTCTTTTTTCCGAAAATAAAACTTCATGAAATGAATCTTTGTGGCTTGAAATTGTTAACAGTTTTCGATAGTTGTCATGAAATTATAATACCGGAATAGTAGAGGTGTGTGTGGTGACTAGTCACATACTCAAATTAGTAAAGTTAGATATACAAATTAGTACACCCATATACACAAATTAGTAGAATGCATAGGGAATCACAAATGACTTGTCTTTATCCTCCCATATGGGTTTTATTTGATCCGTCACAAGCTTGTAACAGATATCGGCCATCACAAATGAGAATTCGTGTTTTTCTTATTTTAAAGATTCTAAAATGTTCTATAATTTCCTTGTGATTCATACTACTATGATGCATAATACAGTGAACGACTCTTAATTTAATCCGTAACTATGTTACTTCGGTTCTTCATAACTATAGAAGCCGAACATTTAACCTAAGCTGTCAAAAAAACTTAAGCTATATCCAATAAGCTAAATGAGTTTACTGAGTGTATCTAGTAAAGTAAAGATACGTATCTAGAAATTTAAAAGAGTGTATGTGTCAATTTAAAGAAGTGTATCTAGCTTGTCAGAAATGTGTATCTAGCAAAGTTAAGGAGTGTATCTAGCAAGCTAAATAAGTGTATCTAAATTGTCAGATATGTGTATTTAACAATTTAAATGAGTGTATCTAGCTGATGGGAGGTGTGTATCTAACAAGGTAAATGAGCGTATCTAGGTTGCCAAATTTGTGTATTTAGCAAGGCGGCAACCAATAACACATCGACGATCTCATTTCCACCCAATTCCTTCTCGTTTAACAACCTATGATTATCAGACCGCACAGAACAACTCGAGGTTTGCAAAGTCATGACAGGAATGGCTTTACCTTTCCAAATACCAAAAGACATATGAGTACGTCTGATAACTTCAAAAATACGTGCCTAATTGGTTAATAAAAGGTCTAAGGCTGACCATTTATATGTTCTAGTAACATAAGATGCAATTTGAAGCATAATTTAATTTGATCATTCAAGGAAGAGAAAAAAAGATTGTCTAGATGAAAGTAATTGTTGGATACTTGGTCTCCACTTTTGCTCCCCAATCAAGACAATTATAGAAAAAATAAGTCCAGTTGATGGAATTGGATACATGAGTATTTGAGTAATCAAGTAGCAGTGGATTCATATTACAGTGTCTAGGAATCACGTCGGCGATCAACATCAACATCAGTCGGCTGGAAAATCAGACCAACATATGCCAAGCCATGAACCAGACCCACTATCTAAGCAATGAATCACCACCAATATCAATACCAACCACAACAGCCACATTAACGCCCAATACCACCACCGCATCGACCATCAAAACACCGCATTTCTCGGTGAAAGTAAAACCATCCCTGCAATCAAACCCACCACCGACATCACCATCATCATCATTCACCACCTCGCCCGCGACAGCCACTCGCCTCATCGCTCAACACCCGATAACTATTCCCCTCACCAGTCTCACCCCAGGCCGACACCCCTTCATGTTCATCCATGTTTAAAAGGTAGATCTGCAAAAAACGATCCAAGAACTTACAAAAGTAACAATACCATTCACTTACTCGGAAGATTCCGACCCGAATATAGTGTTAGAGGGCCGGAGACTACAACACCGATGATGTTTACGGTGGTAGATAGACGATCGAGGGAGGAAGGGAGAGAAGTAAATACGACTTGTGCGGGGTTGGGATGGCCGCAATCGGCAGTGTGCCTACGTCGGAGATGCTCCGGTTCCGGGGCCTCGGGGGTGATGTCTGGTGAAGGTGGAGTGAAAGTGATAGGTGAGTGAAAGTCAAGAGATTATGGAGTGAAGGTGGAGGGAATATGTCAGGGACAAGTGGAGTAGCGTTAATTTTGTGGAATCTGACTATTTAATATTAGTTCGTAAGTTCGCACCGAACTTTCAGTTCACACGAGATCCTATTTATATATATATATATATATCAATCAATACTATATATTAAATCCAGAAACCAAGGGACTTCAATGTAATTAAAGAAAGTTATACAATTAATTATACTATATAATTTTAAATCACTAGCACCGTGTGATGGACCTGATTAAGGGATCCCAATGCAAATATTATATAGTTTGGGTTAAAACTAAATTATATATAAGCATGGTAATTTTCCTAAACAATTGTAAGAGACTAAAACATGGTCACTTTCCTTAAAATAAAATAATTAATTAAGATGGTCAATTTTCTTAAAATAAAATAATTAATTAAGATAGTCAATTTCAAGAAGACTAAAAGAAATAAGATGCTTCGTAATTAAATTATATAGTTATATGATAATAATCACTCATTTCAATAGTAGAAGTAACAATATTACCAATGAGATTAGTGAAAGTGGTAGAAACAACAACGAGAGTAGTGAAATAATTAATATTAATGCGGCAATAGTGAAAGTAACAATAATTACGGTGGAGTAATGAAATTATCAATATTAATGTGACAGTAGTGACACTAACAATAATTACGGCGGGAGTAGTGAAAGTAATAATGATTACGGGCAAGTAGTGAAATGTTATTACAATTGTTTCATTAATAAGAGTAAAATATTAATAGCGGGAGTATTGACTTTCTCTCAAAATTTATTTCATCGTAATTTTAGGATATGTCATAGCAAAATATATTAATGATAAAATTTATGATTTATTTATGAAAAAAAAAAAATGAAGTTAAGTAATTTATTTAATGAAAAAAAAAATGAATGGTAATATATATATATATATATATATATATATATATACCAATACTAGTATGTATATATATATATATATAAAGACAAGTTCAAATGAGTCCACCTAAAATGGTGAGTTCATAAGTCCTAATCTAAGCCATTAGATCTTCTAAGATTGATGGTTGAGATTTGCAACTTAATTTTTGGATTGAAACTTTAATGTTTTATAAGCGAAGCTTTAATATGTGAATGTAATTTTAATTCTTTACGATTGTAACTTTAATTTTTTAAAGTCATTTTTTAAGTAAAAATTTGAATTTATGTATTTTTGAATAAAACTTTAATGTTTTACAAGTAAAACTTTAATGCTTAAAAGTATAACTTTAATTTCTTTAGACAATTTTTAATATAAAAAATTGAATTTATAAAATAATGTAAATTGTGACAAATATTTATTTAATTTAACTGATTTTTGTTGTAACTTTAATGGTATATGAGTATAACTTTAATGCTTTAAAGTAAAATTTTAATTTTTTTAAACCAACTTTAATATAAAAATTTAAATTTATGTAATAATATAATTGTGACTAATATTTATTTAATTTTACTGATTTATGATTATAATTTTAATGTTTTACAAGTGAAACTTTAATGCTAAAAATTGAAACTTTAATTTTTTTTATACCATTTTTTATATAATAATTTGAATTTATCTAATATTTATTTAATTTCACTAATTTATAAAACGTAACTTTAGTGTTTTAAAAGTAAAACTTTAATGTTAAAAATTGCAATTTTAATTTTTTTAGGCCATTTTATATAAGAATTTGCATTAATCTAATAATGTAATTTTAACGGTTACTTTAACTTTAGTCCTAATTTATGAAACTTTATGTCCTTACGAGTGTAACTTTATCTCTTGACGAGGTAACTTTATTTTAATATGGTGATTTTGGATATATTAATCTGAATTTACGTTATTTTAGTCCTATAAAGGTCTAATTTTAATCCATGTCACCGTAACTTTAATACTTTACGAGTGTAACTTTAATCCGTATCGGTGTAACTTTAGTCTTAAGCCGTCGCCAACTAATAAAAAAAACCACCTCCACCACGAACCACCACGACGTCTCTCCTGCAACGACCACCACCACGCCCCACCAGATCTGAAAAAAAAAAACCACCAGATCTGGGAAAAAAAAAGGAAGGGAGAAGGCCACGACATCACCACCACCACCATCCCCACAAATGACCCACCAACAACCACCACCACCATAGATCTGAAAAAGAAAAGAAAAAAAAAAGAGAAAGGAGAAGGGAGAAGGGAGAAGGGAGAGAGGCGGCAGCCCCCGACCACACACTCACCAGGACACCATCAGCCATCACCACCACACGCCAACCAAATCTTTTAAAAAAAAGTAAAAGGAGAAGAAGGCGACATAAAAAGACGAAGGGGTGAAGAAGGAGGAGGAGAAGAAGAAGAAGAAGAAGAAGAAGAAGAAGAAGAAGAAGAAGAAGAAGAAGGGGAGGAGCAGGTGGCGGCGTGGAGAGGGACGTTTTGGCAACCGGTGGCAGAGAAGAGGACGACGAAAGCGGCAGCGGAGGAAGGCAGCAGATCTGAAGCAAAAAAAAATTAGGGGACGGGAGAAGAGGTGCGGGGGTGTGGTGGTTGGGTGGTGGAGGGTGGCGGCAGAACTGGTGTCGGGTGGTGGCTGTGGAGTTGGAGAGAGAAAGTGGGGAGAAAGAGAGAGAAGTGAGAAATGTGTTTGTGAGGCAGTGAAATGAAAAATTTAGGGTTTGGTTGTGTTTTTATATAGCCCTCCTATTTTGAGATTTAATCTTACCCCTTGATTTTATTATAATCTAATGGTTAGAATTAGGACTCATTGACTAATCTAAGGAAGGTGAACTCATCTAATGTTTTTATATATATCATTCGGTGAGAACGAAGTAGATACAGCGAATAATAAGTTAGATATACTTTTTTTTTCTTTTCAGCAAATCTTAGGTACACTTTAATTTATCATAGATACATTTTTTAACATAATTCTAGGTACATTTTTTGACAACGTACATACATTTTTTTAACCAAATATCAAATTATACACTTTTTTACCCAAGTTTCAAGTAGATCTTATAACAATGTAGATACATTTTTTTTAAATTGTAGGTACATTTTTTCCAAAATATAATACAAAAATAAAAATGCGAATTACCTAAATACACAAACTATTATTCTAGATAAAGGTATGTCATCTAGATACACAAAAAATAATCGTAAATTAAAAAATCTAAAATCAAATTAAAAACTCCAATTAGAAACCTTAAATTCAAAAAATTCAATCAACCTCATACTGCCACATCACAGCCACCACCACCACCGCCGCCGCCATCACGCAACCCTGTCCTACACCGCCCACCGGCAGCAAGCATCGACGTCGCTGGAGAGTTAAATGCACAAAAGACAACCTTAAATTACAAACCCTAATTTCCAAAAACCCCCAAATTACAAAACCTAATTTCCAAAAATCAAATCACCACCATAACTACCACCACACGACCCCCACGACGGAGATCTGACCGACACTCCCGACCATTAGTGACATCACTAGCATCATCCCGACCACATAATACACCACGCCCCACCAGCACCTTCATCCACCTTACACGGCCGACACCAGAAAAAACTCCGACGACCTTTGTCGAATCTCGGTGACCAAGCTTGTATCCCTACCTACGTTTCCCTTTACGTGGTTTGGTTCCCTCGCCAAACTCCTCCACGCTAGAGACTTCGCCGGCAATCGAAAACTGAAGGAGAATCGTCGCCGAAAAATAGAGATATAGAGTTTGAAGGCTGACGGCTCAAAATGTTGAACGAAGTCAATGGAATTGCACCGGCATCACGCACATGATTCGCTGGAGTAATTGGCAATCGTCGCCGGCGACGACGATATGTGGTAAATGGGTGGTGGTGGTTAAGGTTTGAGGATGGATACGTTGATTTGGGAAATATGTAGTTTGGCAGTGAGAAAGAGGGGCGTGTGGGGTGTTATAGTGTTGTTCTCATCGTTCTCACTAAATGATCGTTCTCACCGGATCTTGATTGATTAAGCATGGGCATTTTCGTCATAAATTTTGGGTTTTTACCTAAAAATTCAAAATTGACGGAAAAAGTAGCCTGAAAGTGATTTTCGGTGTAGTTTTTAAGCTGGGTGAAAAAATATAAGAGTAATTTAAAATAAAAAATAAAATAAAAAAAGAAGTAATTTTAGACAATGGTATGTAATTATTAATTGACTTAAACAAAAATGAAGGGGTATAAAATATTCCGGAATATTCTACGTGGTAATCCGGTGTTTTATTATTTTCCACATGGTAACCTCATTTTTACCAAAAATGCATTTGACGTGCCATAACTGACATCCACGAGTTCCGAAAGCGACGGTTTTTTTTCAAATGAAAGATATCATAAATACGGTCAATTTAAAAAAAAAATGTCGCATTCAAAACTCGCTACAAAAAGGTACAGTCAGTCAAAGTTTTAAATTTGACTGATCGTAATTCTTGGCACGAGTTCTGAAACAAGATTAGTCCGTAGAAAATAAAAAATAACGGACCTACCGTAGAATATCCCAAATATTCCATTACAAGTAAATATTTGCCTAAAATCCCCGATCGCCCATCGTCCCCTGTGACTTGTGAGCATTGAGCAACAAGTAACAACCCTTGAAGCACATTCTTGTCCAAAATTACTGGTAATTGAAACAAAAGTCGTTGATCCACCAATAAAAGCAGCATGGGCGATGAAGAAACGACACCGCCGCCGCCTTCTGAATCGCAGCAGCAGACAATTCCGGAGCCACACGTGTCTCCCAAGATAAACTCTTCCGCTCCTGTCGCTAAGTTTGATCCCAGTCGCAGTAAGTCTTTCGTCTTCTCTTTATCTTTTTTTTTTTTTTTTTTTTTTTTTTTTTTTTTTTTTTTTTACTTGATTCAATGTTTCTTCTGATTATCACTAATGATTGATTGATTGATAAGGAGAGAGTATAATTTCGATGTAGTTTAGGGTTTTGGTGATGGGTTGTTCGATAAGCCAAATCGCCAAAAGTTACAATAGTTATCTTTGTTTCAAAATCGCCCTCATAAAAAAAAAAAGTCAAATAGATAACTACCTATTAGGACGGAGGTAGTATATACATCTAATCTAATATGGCTTAAATTGTTTTAAAGGCGGCGCAGCCTCTATTGATGGATATCATCAACAAGTTGTTGTTTTCAATGGATTCAGAATACTACTTGTAGGCTACAAGCACTATTCTGAATCCCCCTTGAAATCTTTAATAAACAAATGCCTTACAATTTCACTTTTTTTTTTTTTTTTTTATCAACACATGTAATTAATTATGTCAGCAACATTTGGCTGTAAAGCTTTTCGAGGAGGTTTTATGTACATATCCATACTTCATGATTCACTAATGAGGTATTTATATTCTTTACACGAATCATCATAAACCTATATTTTGCACAAATAAAAGCCCTTAAGGAAGAGATCTTTTAGCTTTCTAGCTGGCTAAGATAAGGAAGGATGGACAACGGGAGGGCTAACTTGGTCCCCCTTATATCTTTCGTTTTTGAAAGAATTTCGAAATACTTTCTGACCCTTGCATATAGTCATTCCGTATTATGTTTTCAAGTTCCTAAATGCAAACTTAAATATGAGTTTGCCTGATTATCTCTTTTTGTTAGGAAAACACTGATCATGTCTTGATGGCCAGTAACCTGACGGCTTTTGCTGTTCATTTTGTTTTTCTACTTCGCATGATGCTTTCTCATCCATTACCTCTTCTGTGGATTAACTTTGTCTGTTAGTGCTTGATATCTTTCATGTAACTGTTTGCTGATGTCTTCTTGCAGTGATTGGTATTATCAAAAGAAAGGCCCTGATTAAAGACTTGGCTGCAGTGTATCATGCTGAGTGCCTGGATTACTGCCAAGAACTTCTAAGTTATCAGAGAAAATGGGAGGAGGTAATATATGAGTTATACATATCATCTTTCTAACATAATTTCAAGTGATCTTCAACTGTGCCGTCAAATTAACATGATGATTCAAATTTAATTAAATTTCTTGTGGCTATGTTCTACTTGAAGTAAACGTTTTGCTTATTAAGGTTATTAAAGTAGGAGATTGTTTATTCAAAGACCGAAGTTGATTGCTTGTACATTCCAGAGATCATTTTGTCAAAAGGCATAAAAATGTATTAGGAATGTCAATTGGATAGTGGGGCAAGAAGAAAATACATACACGGCGAATGCGTAATTGGGATTATTTGAATACTAAGCAGAACTTTAGAATGCAAGGGAGGTTCGACGGTTGTCATGTATATGTTGAATGTTTGTAATGATAGCTGTAAGAGATTTGTACAAGACATTGTCAGTTGAGAGATTGAGGAGAGATACTTAGTTGCTGAGTAATTACCCTAAGGGCTTGCTTGGGATGTGAGTAATCATTAAGGGAGTAATAAGAGCTAAAATAAGAAGAAATGGGAGGAGATTGGTGCTTTGTGGTGGTTGTGGATGGTGGAAAGAGGAGATGAGGGAGGAATTATTACCTCTATATGGAGGTAATTATTACTTGGAAGGGGAGGTGGGTAACAACTACTCCCTTAATGGAGTCAATATCACACTATATTTCCCCATTTCTATCCATTTCTATCTCCAACCCCCATCCCTTCCCTCCATTTTTTAGTTCATTTTATCTCTATTACTCCCTTAATTATTACTCCCATCCCAAGCAAGCCCTAAAGATAGAGATTTTAAAGTAGGTATGATGAGTCATATTGCCAGGAAGTCGAGAGTGAGTCAGTGAGTGACATTACATATTCCCAAAAGCATTACATAGGCTATCTTAATGATTCTAGGAAACTTGCAGCCTGACGTTTTCAATGCATGAATTGGTAATAGAGGTAAAGACAAGATCATCTTAAGTCATATTGTGGCATTGTGCGCTTTATTTTCCATGTATCTTAACCTACGAAACCAGACGGACTGAGTAAAAATGTAGCCTGCTGTATCTGATCTGTTTGTAATAGTGATCAAGTGTAGTTTGTCTCTTGATTGAGTACTGTTAACCTAGAAACATTTTGGTGCGCCCTATGGTTCATTCAGAAGGCATGTTCATTACCTCCTATTGATAGTAGTTGAGTAATTCAGTTTGGGATAAATGCTTTGATGTCCTGCTTTTGGCTTCACGGGAAACATACAGCAGCTTCATGTATCTTATACTCCCCCCATTCCATTTGATTATTTCACAAATGTATCGAAACAAGTTGAATGAAGAGAGTAAATGATAAAATGCGGTGTTACGTACTTAGGTTTAAAAAAGGAGTTATTCTTCCACATAGGTTAGTTATGTGCAGGGTTACCGAATATGCTCGGGTACCCTACAAATCACAAATCGTTAAATGCGAGTTCTATCTTGCCACTTACTGAAAATACATATAACACACAATCTGAAAGAGCCAATTGTGAATCAGTAAGGGCGTATTCATAGCAAATGCGGTGACCATGGTTCAGCTTATTTATGAATCGATTTTTTTACATAAGCACATGAAAGTTCACTAGGGAGCTGCACGTTATTCTCCATCGTACAAAACATGTCTTATAAAGATTTGTGAGTTATTGGCTCTCATAAACTAAATTGAGATATCTAAACTATCTACGGGAAGTCGGGAATAGTGTTAGTAGCAAGCTTCAATTTGATACGGAGTATATGAAACTACTGCATGTGCCTCAAAATTGTTTCTAATATCTTGAGATAATTTTATTACTAGATTTTCTAATATGGAGTAAAACATACAATAATGTTACTGCAGGTTAGATGCTCTTGTAAAATTTTCATAAAATATTCCCTTGCGCGCTAATTCATGGTTTCAAAACTTCTAACGTGGCTGTAAAAATTTATGTATCTACGCTAAATGGGCGAGGAAGCATTTTTCTTGCTGATATTCTTGTCATGAAATGTATCAAGTTTCTGTGATCTCTGCCTGGGTCCTTAATAGGTTTGTCAATCCATTTCAGACTTACAAGTCGGAAGATCTGAGGACAGATACTGTGAGAGCAACTAAACGTTCGAAGAAAGTTCGCTGAGGGTATGCCATAAACTTGAAGTCAATATGCAATTGTAAAGAACACCTTGACGTAGCCATTAATGGTTAAACTATGCTTGTGGGTTCGTGAGACAACTTACATCTGTACAGGACAGAAGATGAAGACACCAATTATTTCACAATTAAATATCTTTTTGTACATGGATGATGGTTGTGAAATGTGAACTAATCTTGTGATCTCCAAGCGTTAACACTAGTGATTTTTTCTATCACTTTGCTATTAGTCAGTCTACTGGTTGATTTTTCGGTAATTAAAACCAGTTTCATGTGTAAAAGCTTCTCTAGTTTCCATTTTCATTCTCATGCTATAATGTGTATGCAGGATTTTGTGCATTTTGAAACTTGCATTTGCTGCAAAATTTTGTAAGGGTTTATTTACATGAATAATCCATACTATTACATATCTTCTCAAAATAATCCAAGCTATGTTTTAACCTCAAATAAACCCAACATTGAATAGCCTCTTCTCAACATAGTTTTGCTTAATTTTTGACTTATTATATCAGGTCACAATGACTGTTTGCTGATGTGGCATTATTAAATGATAATAATTATAATTATAATAATCTTTCCCACCCATCCATATGAGTTAATCAGCCCAAATATTTTCATGCGTCCTATTCAATTTCAAATGAATTGAGGTTTTAATTGATGTATCATTGTATCCCACTGATGTATCAACATTAAGGATCCCGTTGCATTCCCTTAATTGGCTTAGCAATTAGCATGGTCTTCCCCCTGTTATATTAAACAAGTAAACAAACACATGCCCACATTCTTAAAAGTGAGGTTTTAATTGATGTATCTTACTCCTCACAGCTGCCATCTTTATATGCAAATCACCATTGCTTTGATGAAGCAACACTTTTTCTTGACTCCATTGATGAACCCAGTTCATCATATTACTCAATTGTTATTAGTATTACATATACAAATGGGCATTAATGAAAATACCTTGGTTGGGGGAGGAAGACGGCGGCAGTTATGAGGGAGTCAAGCGGTAGATCTGAGAAAGGGGAGTGTGTTGGTGGTATGATGGTCGGAGACTCGGAGAAGACGGAAAGTGAGGTGATAATTGTGGTTTGGTTCCACCATTACAAGCAAAGAGAATGGTGGCGGTAGGGTTGTTTGGATGTGGACGTTCAAGTGGGTGTCGAGCTGGTCGGCGACAGTTGATGGTAAGGGCAACGAATTCTGATGAAGAAAATAAAATGTTTTTTTTTTTAACAAATATGAAAGGTAAGGTTGGGAATTGGTATGGGGTAATTAATGTGGGCTATTATTATTTAGGGTTAATTGATAAGAATAATCCAAATTATGCAGGACCTTCTTATAATACTCTGAACTTCATTTAATCTCGTAATAAACCGTATTATTAGCTTCATCTTCTCAAAATATACTCAGTAACCTACTACCCATTCATCAGGTCACACTTTACACAAAAAAAAAAAAAACTAAAATCATTAATAACAATAATTAACATTTGCTTCATCCTCTACATCCCGACATCCCTTCAGTCCTCCATCACCAAACACTAAACACCAAACAAATCACCACCACACCACCACTAAGTTGCTGCCACTATTCCACCGCATCACCACCAACACCAACACCACACTCTAAAAAACGACTCCATGACCATCCCAAGTAATAATCAAATCGAACAACACCCAAAAAAAAAAGGCCATAAACCTAGAAATAGCGGATCAAAATGCGAGTGATATACAACTTCCAAGTAATTTGAAGTATAGGACCCATTTGCAGCTTTCAAGTGATATGAAATTATACATTCATCAAGTAGAATATCAAATTGGTCAATCCCAGATAAAGAGATTAAATTCGGTCGAAACAGCGTCATTTAACTGTAATTCGTTTTGAGGTTCGATTTGTAACGATTATTGTTGTATTTATAATGAGGGGGAAATAATGGGGACATCCTCTTCATCCTCCATTATTAATAAAGAACAATAATCTCAAAATTTTTAAGAAAATAGAAAGAAGTGGAGAATAACAGACTTCCATTTGGGGAAAATTGAGGATTTTAAGCAAAAGAACCCTAAAAAATGGTTGATGTTGAAGGAGGGTACTGGAGCGGTGGAAGATTGGTGGTTGGGTGGGTTGAGGTTATTGGAGTGATGGTGGACTAGTGGTTGGTGAAGAAGGGAGAAGAAGGAGGCTAAACAAAAACAGAAACAAAAACAAAATTTGAGTCACCGGATGATTTACCTGTTTTTAGAGGTAAAAAATGGCCTAAGTACAATATAGGTAAATAAGGCCAATAGTATGGTTTATTTTGAGTTAAATTGAAGATCGGATTATTACGAGAAGATGATCAATAGTTTGGATTATTCTTATCAAATAACCCTATTATTTAACACCATTTAAGATGTTTTTTTTTTTAAAAAAAAGATGACCTGAGCAACAGGTTGTCGATCACTCGTGTATTATGAGAAGCAAAAGTCAATAGTATGGTTTATTCTAGAATAAAATGAAGTTGAGATTAATATGGGAAGACCACATATAGTTCGGATTATTCCTCTAAAATAACCCTTTTTGTAAATGTTTGGGCAAATTCTGCATATCAGACCAAGAAGGATAAATGGGCTAAGTTAATGACAAGAGTTGGGCCAATGGACATATAAGCTAATAAGAGCAAATGAGGAACAGATCAGAAGCATCGGTCCATGGTGTGGCAGTGGCAGTGGCAGTAGAGGAGCAAGGCCCACACCAGGGGGTACGACTGCCTTGAGGGAGAAGTAAGCTATACCCTATTAGAGTTTGGCTCTATATATAAAGATAGAAGGAAGGAGGAAAATATTCATTCACGGATACATCGCCTAACATACAGCAATAGCAATTCAGCCGTCTTACCCCTTGTACTCGTGACATAATATTGTGATTTTGCTAGTGGAATACTTGGAAGGGTACCGTCCCCTTTCCGCGGTTGTTTCCCACATTGAGTTTTTCGCGTCAGCAAATCTCACGTGTAAAATCTCTAATTTTACATATCTCATTATTCACACACAAACGCATATACAATTCATCAAACGACGACGTACGACTAGTGATATTAGACCGCTTTAACCCTAATCAATTAACTCGATAAAAATACCAAAATAGCTTGGCGCCCATCGTGGGGCATAGTGGTCGTCATCGTTAATCATGCTACAAGCAACAACGAAACCATGCCAGGAAACAAGTAAAGCGCTGCTCCAAGAATTAAAAGGAGTCAGTCACCATATCTGATGGCAGTACCACCACCGGTGGCAGGAGTGCAGGCTTTAGGATCGGGACCGCCACCAAAAACTGGTCTCCCACCCTTACAAGCCATCCGAAAGTAGCCAGGGAGGTGGAAGTCCAGATGCGGACAGAAAAGGAGGTAGAATCTGCTCAGCAAGAACCACAATCCCGCCCAGCAAGCCACGTCAAGCACCAGACTCCTCCATCTAATCCAACCCAAATTATAATAAGTGGGATGGATACTCTGTGAACCCCCGCAATAACGCGGAAAACATAACTTATAAATTCAAGCGGAAATTAGGAAATTTTTGAAACTTTTAAAATTTAAAGCGCGGGTTCATTAAAATCCAAAACACAAATAAAGATTTCGGAAATAAAGATTAAATTATACAAACATGATAATCAAGGCGAGGGAAAATATATCCCTCGAATGACAATACAATAAAAAGTGAGTCTAAGCAATCCTAATAAACCGACTACAAGGCCAAAGTGATCGCTAGCTCACACATGTCTTCACCCCATAAATGCACGAACTAGTACCTGTCATTCATGTAAACATGAACGCCATAGTCAGTGGGGAGTAACTCAAGGTTCCCCTAGCCACAAATTGTCAACATGAACATAATAAAGAACTAAAACAAGTAAGTCATGTAAGATACTTATAAAAGATATGAATATCAAGTTTATATTTAAACATGGCAATTAAATGAGATGGAACAAGATAGATAACATCAGCATAATAAAGATTCAACTATTCATGTGAGACAATTAAATAATATGAAAGACAAGAATACGGTTATTTATACAAAAGCACGCATTTCAAGGAAATACAACATAGATATGAGATTAGAATCCGAATCATGTGAAGCAGTTAAGTAAGAGATCAATCAATGCAAATCACAAGAATAGAAACCGTAGCCATTACTTGGAAAACCACTTAGCAAACATTGCACGGGACGTGGCTACTAATGTCACATTCATACTTATGGCTTGCATATCACCATAAGAAATGATGGGAACATCAATCCCGACGATCATATCGCCACTAGAGGTCTTACAGCTCACCTCTAGTATCGATAGGATCAAGGAAAACAACACAAGACATAACTCTTGCCTTAAATGACATATGACAATATATATACCAAGCAAGACCTTTACTACTCATTATATATAATTCCCCTGGTAGGACGACAATGGTACTCCCAAGACTCAGTCCTAGTCTAAATTTGGCCAGAATCTCGGGACAGTTCCCGATTCAACATGCGGCAGAACGGTCCGCATCCAAGACTCGAAGACAGATCGGAAATCAAGAACCCACAATTGGCAGGACAGTCCGAAAGAGGCGGAAGATATGAGCTAAACCCACAATCGGCAGGACAGTGCAAAAGAGGCGTAAAGATAAGTCAAGCAAAACGGTATAGCATAAAGGCATTATCATAAGAATACGGCTCCTTACCAACCATTATGTAAATTAAGCCATTCGTACTTGAATAACATAAATGGGCATTTCATTTCCTCTCTAAATGATACTTGAGTATGTATACTAAATGAAATTGAAGATTCTCATCATATATAGGTAAACATTCCATTGAAATCTTATAAAACACTTGATCATAATATAATAAATTCAATTGAACCTTCTATTAGCATTTTGATAACATTTCTTTTCATTCTCATAAGGTACTTGAAAATAAACATAATAAACGGGCATGAATTATTTACGTCATGATAGATATGAGGCGAAAATGTAAATAATTCAATCACCAATATTCATGAGCATACAATAGTTAAATTGAACTCATTTTGTAAGAAAAACATGTCATGTCATTCCATGTGAGAAAAAGTATATAAATGAACGATAATTAATAAATCACGTTATATACTCCACAAGACGGAAATTTAAATAATTCAAATCACTAACTTGCGTCAAAACCACCTATCACCACAACTTAGGGGAAGCCATATGAGCAGCCCCTTTCTCGCCTGAACAAACGCCTACTACCACCATCATTCCACCCTAAAAACAACCACCATTCGACTACCCACAACTACCCCGCACACCACTCCATATCCCGTCCCAAAATCAGTCCAAAAACAGGCCCGAAGCAGACCACCAGTGCAGTGTAAACCTTATGGACAATTAACAATGTAATCCTTGGTTGCAGGATAGTTTTAAAATATCAAATGACCTTGAAAAATTATGAAATTTTGTGATAAATAAGTTTGAATATGGGTCTAGAACTGTACCAAGTTCCATACTTCCATGAATTTAAGAGGACTCCAAGTATTTTTAATATTGACTGAAACAGCCTGAAATCCTGAGATTGCAGACAACAGACTCAACTGATTTAGGGGACTTGTTTGTGTGATAAAATGATATAGTCAAGATCCTAAATTTCCATAGAAGATTCATGGCTCGGTATAAACTCGTCGTCAAAAGCTACTAACCAAAACAATATTTATAACTTCACAAATTACTCTTAGCAAAGAGGCAAGTAAAGGTCGGATCCCAAGGGACGGGTATTGATGTAGGATTCTCAATTGCAAATGGTTGTGTCTTAGGGTGTCAAAATTTGGGTTGAGGTAGGAGATACACTAAACTAATTAATAAGGTTTAAGTAAAGTAATGAAAACAAAGCAAGGTAAATAAATGGAGATGTAAACAATTGATTAAAAGCACTAGGGTGTCATGGGTTCATAGGGGAATCATGGGAGTTGATCATACAAACATGTTCTCAATTATATGCAAGCACTTATTGTTGTGATAGGATCGAGTTGGTGTATAAGCTTACAATCCCTAAGAAGGTTTGAGTCCCGGAACCGAATTGATTAGATTGTACAACACCTACAAGTCGACTTAATCCTTCCTATTCAACTATATGCATGGTCTAATAAGGCTCGAGTTGGTTTATATGCTTACAAGCCTCATTGAAAAGATAGGTGATGGATCAAAAAATGCAAGAATTCATAGGCTCGCATTTCATCAAACATAACATGTGCATAAGTTGAAATCACAACAAACAAGCAAATAAATTATGAAAACATATTAGATTAAGCATGAATCATTCCCCATGTTTGTTTTCTCTAATTCCCCATTAACCCTAGCTAGAAGACTACTCACTCATTACTAAGTTCAACATGCTAATAAGATTGTGAATCAAACTAACAAAGCTAAACATGATGAATAAATGAAAGTAATTAACAATAATTAAACAAGGGTAAAGAGAATTATACCTATGGAGATGATTCCAAATAATAACGCAAAGAATAATAGAAGTACTTGATGATTGATGGAAGGTTGTGAATCTCCCAAATAAACCCAAATAATCTTCTAATTACCCAAAATAAATGAAGACCAATAGAGAAATTAAGGAAAGATTAAGATATAATTAATATTGATAAATTGTATTACAACTAATTTGAGAGTAATTAAGGATGGATTATGCTATGATTAAGGATTGATTAAGAATAGATTAGGAGATGATGCTAATCTAGGTAGTACAAAGAGGTATTTATACTAAAGATTAGGTACAAAGATTAGGGTTACTAAGGGCTTAAATGACTATTAAGACCCTAAGAAAAGTTGAGGAAATGCTCATCTCGAAGGAAATGAGCAGATTCCCGTGCTTGTCTTGCCACGATCCGCTCGTCTTGAGGTAAAGCACGGGCTCTTCTATCTTAGGATCCGCTCAGATCCAGGGGAAGACGCTCGGATAAGGGTGTTGCAAGCCGCTCGTCTTGAGCAGAAGACGCCCGAATCATGCTGTTGGGAGACGCCCAGATCGTGCTCGATCCGCTCGGATTCCTGGCCAGACAGCTTCTCTTCTTTTCCTCCCCAACAATCCGTAAGGATCGTGTTGGGGATGCAAGGATCCTTTCGACATTGCCCATTTCACTTTATTATCTACTTAGGCCTCTAGTGTTGGTCTTCTCTTTGATGCTTGGTCATTAGATGCGATCAATTTAGCTTCATTTCGCCTTGTAAATGCAAGGTTAGCAATCCTTTCCTACCAAGGAGACAAAACCTCAAAGAATATGCAAAATAGGAAACTAAAGATAGTAAATAACCCAATTATGCACTATAAAGCATGGGAGCGAGGTTAATTCGGGGACTAAATGTGCTCAAATATGAGTCACATCAAACATCCCCAAACCGAACCTTTGCTCGTCCCGAGTAAAGAGGTGACTAAAACTAGGACCTTTATTGAAACTAACCTACTAATATAACCGTTATGAGACAATTAGCGGGTCTCACTCCGCCCCTTCAATTCACAACAAGACAAACCATGAGGTAAGATGCCTTCTTGCAAGGCAAGGTGGGGCTTCCCAAAATGGCGATACATCCAAGCATTAAGCACACAAAACAAGTAATGGATGCATCTTACAAAACAATAGCCACTTTCCTCATCTAAGTGGCGGAAATTATCTACAAGGGAAATAATCTAAGGGTATACATTCCATTATAGATATGGTTTCTTCAAGCTACTAAACCTAGGAGGATACCAATAAATTACCTCCAAGTTGTGTCAAGCTAGGGTACCTTTGTCCTCAATCGTTAAATGCTTTCGTCAAGAGTAGACTCCTTATGGTGTTAGAAACGCTGGAGGATCGTGGAATTCCCCTTCTTGCCTAGACAAGAATAAGGGTCGTCCCTTCTCCACCATGCATAAAAGTGGGTTTAATGGATAAAGGGATCAATATGTTTTGAGTTTCAGATAGGAGTTTGCTTTTGATGTTGTTATTCCCCCCAATTTCTTGTGGCATTTGATATTTGAGAACAATTTCTTTTTGTCATTTCTTGATGTTTGGCATTTGATGCTTGACAATTTTCAACTTTTTGCATTTTCTTTTTAACATTTTCAAAGTAACCCTAATTTGTAAGGAGGGTGCTTATATTTGAAGCATAGGAGTTCTTATTTTTGTACTCCTCTTTTCATTGATGCATTTTGCAAACTTTTTGATTTTTCATTTCAATGCTTGAACTCAAATTTGAACAATTTTTGTGCCCATTCCCTTTTGTTGACAAAATGTGGTAGAATGTGGAAGATGGTTGCATGGCTTCAAAGGTCACCTTGGAATAAACGGTAGCCAAGGCGTCATCACACCACAAGGTACTCTTGACTAGGCCTTAATCCATGGGTCAAAGGATACTAGCATGAAACATCCTAGGGTGTTTTAGAAGCATTCTAGTGAGCAAAGTCTCAAGAAGAAAAAGTATCTACAAGAGCCTTATATACACTTGTCAAGTTTCCCAAATAGATGTTTTCACAAAATTTTTCTAAAATGCAACTATATGCCATGATGAAACTAACATTTATACAACCTAATGCATATGCTTCTACCAACTAGTATGTGATATAAGCTAAATGCAATTCCTACAATCACATTGGTTTATACCGCATGAATCAAAATAAAGCCACATAGTCATTAACATAAAGAGGAAAAAGGAGATTGGAAAGATCATACCATGCAGTCTTCATGATCCTCATGTCTCGGATGTGGCGTAGTCGATCAATGTGAAAGAAGGATAAACAAACAAACAAATATATACAAGATATACAATTCTACACTATAAAGGAATGAACATGTTTTTGGTTTTTTCAATTTTTCAAATTTTTATGGTTTTTGTGTTTATGAAATAAAAAGACATGTTTTTGTATTTTTCAAAATTTTTCAATTTTTATAGTTTTTGATTTTAAAAGTCAAGTTAGAATTTCCCATCCCTACACTAGTATGGGCATTGTTCTCAATGGCCAATACGATAGGAAATTATGCAAGTTAAATGAGAATGCATGATTTCTGCACTAAAATGCAAACTACATGACATATAAACAAGTGATGCATTCTAAACTACACTATATGATGCATGAATTTGTTGGTTGGAGAGCGCAATTTTAATTGACTCCCAATGCTTGTGCTTGAACTTCCCCAAGCCAAGTAAGACACTATTGCTAGTGTAAAATTGGGGGAGTTCATGCACAAAAATGCAATGCATGAAACTAGTTTGTCATTTTGGATTTTCAATGTGGGAACAATATAAGACACCTCAATATAACCAAGGTGGGAGTCTTCTAAGTGTTGCTAGGACTCAAAACCACTGATCAAGATTAAAAACTTAGAAACAAGAGACATAAACAAAGCTAAGAGGAGGTGTAGGAAACTCACAATGGATTGTGGCATCCTCCAAAAGCTTGTCAAACCTCAATTGTCGCTCATTGCGACATCCTCATCACTATCATCGTCATCATCATCCTCCTCATTATCATCGTCATCATCTACCTCCATAGACCCGGAGGCTTCACCATCATCTTCATCACTTGAGCTTTGCACTTCTTCCTCTTCTTCCTTGATGCGTGTATTTTATATAAGGTTTTTACCTCATTTTTATACGCATTTCTGTGTTATTTACGTGGCATCTAGCTACAAATGCCCTCGAATAGTTTACTTTGGTTTGTCTTGTGTAAATTGCAGGTACAGACCAGAAAGGAGCAAAATCGAGCCTAAACTTGTCCTATTCGCATGCATTTTGGAGAATAAGGAATCAGAGCCCGGAATATTTCACTTAGAGATGCGTGAAGTAGCCTCGGAAGGTGCCAAGGAGTTCATAAATGCTAATATAGCTCGATCGACCAGTTTTGCTACACTATATGGTCGATCGAATGCTTTATCCGTTAAGAATCACTTGATCGAGCTTTGCTGTTACTCGATCGAGATAGCTGTTACAAGGAATACCCGATCGAACTCCATCTTCATTCGATCGAGAGGATTTTCAAGGCTTATCCTCGATCGAGTGGTTTCATTTCACTCGATCGAGAGAGACTGTATTTTATGCAAGTTTTGGGCTATTTTTGAGTAGGCTTTTGTAATTAGGAATATAAGCTATGACGGCAGTGTCATACGCAGATCTTCTTTGCTCTTCCTTACTTCGATACTTTCCTCTTCACTCTCTATTACTCTTCTCTTAGAACCCTAACTCGGATTTTGGCTACTTGTAATTGGTACTTTTACTCCTTTCTTAATCTTAATTCTTTATTGCTCTCTATTGTTTTCTCCTCTTTAATCTTTAATTGTTGTCATTAATCTCTCTTTATCCTTGTTATCATGCTTAATCTCTATTGCTTATGTATTGTTGTTGCTTGTTCAATGATTATGCATAGCTAAATCCCCCTTGCTAAGACATAGGGGAGCCATGATTTTAAGGGAATTGTGAAATGAGTAATTAGGTTTGATGCAAATTAGGACTATGTTTTTAATCGCTACATATAACTGTTCTTGTTTGATTGAGCTGACGCAATTAGTTAATAAATCACGGTACACCTTGATCTAGATCGGAAGATTGGAAAAGGTAAGACCTGTAGCGAACATTAGGGCACTTTAATGAGGACGGAAGCTAAGTTATTAGTGTTTTAGAGCGAATTGAGACCGGAAGGAGATATTCATTACCCTGTGGATCGAACTTGCATTGACCTGAGACCTTAGATTACATATCTTGAGAATCGTGGT
>NW_027413298.1:81850-112639 GCF_048544455.1 Silene latifolia
TAATTAATTAATAACCCGCCCTCCATTTACATCACGTGGTAAAAGCAAATCTCATAAAAACCAAGCGCAAACCCCGATCTCCTTTTCCTATCTCAAATCGCACAACCACATACATCTGTCGGCCACGACTGCAAGTCGGACGGCCAGCCACCGCCTGATCAGACGCCGGCGAACACCATACCACCAATCTCTCTCGTTATTTTCGCCTGAGTATCTAAAAACCATTTCATCAACACTCATCCCTTACTCTCATCACATTTGGCTATCATCGGCGAGTTACGATTATGAGGAATCTTTCGTCGCCGGAGTTGCGCCAACATCTCGCCTGGTTATCAGTTATGCGCCGGTGACGCCCAACAGAAATGGTAATTGAAGTGTATTTGCAGCAGAAGCTGATAACCAGGCCAACACCCTTTTTATGACAGGCACAAGTCAAGCCAGCAACACCACTCAGGCAACCTCAACTACGGTCCAACTTCACCAGTCACAAGAACGGCAGCCAAGAGCTAGCCACCAAAGACCACCTGGCCAAATGAATCCTTGTTCAACTAGTCACAAATTAATCCTAAGGAGCCAGGCCAAATTCCTAAAGCATTGTACCAAAATCGATGAAAAGATAAGTTGCGGGGGGTAAAACAGATAAAGTAAAGTTGCCATTTTTGGCCAAACAAGGGAAAACTCTCAACAAAGAAGAACTTGGCCTATTCAAAGACTCGTTTTATAGAGCTTTGAGCCATATAAGATGCCCGCACCAAAGCCATTTGACCCACAACAACCAACCAAAGTTTTCAAAGAACTGACAACATGTCACTATCAACTGCAGCTCTTTTGTTCTTGTTCGTTTGCCTTAATTTCCTTTGTATCCGTTGTAAAATAAGTCCACTACTCTTGTTTGCTTCCTAAGTTTAATCCTGGCCCTTAGATGGAGTTGTCTAGGTTTATCATGTATGAACATTGCACGAAAGGCCTATATAAGGACCCTTTCTCATCAGCCAGACTTTGATTAATGAAAAACCTTGAGATTTCTCTCAAAAATTTGCAAATCTTTTAACTTTCTTTGAGTCTTAGTTATAAGTCGACTTAATATCTTCTTGTGCTTGCTTAGAAGGTGATTAAGGATCTGTGGTGCTACTTGGAATAGGTCTGTGCTTGCTTGAGCTATTTTAAGTGCATTTGCAGTTAAGCTTGAATTGATTCTCGTGCTTGCTTGAACAATTCAATCTTAGTCTTCCTAAATTATCAAATTGATTTCCTGTGCTTGCTTGGGAGTTAGTTTGTTAATTATATCCCATTTTTATTTACCAAAATTATCACAAAAACAGTCACAGGAGTCTTACCAGGAAACTGTCTGAGATTTCTCTTATTTCAGTCTGGTTTTCTATTTATTAAAAATACTTGGAGTGTGTGTAAAATCCTGAGAATTGGCACAGTTTTAGTTTACTCCCTTAACCAAATTATCACCAAGTTTCATGATTTTTCAGGGTCATTTACTATTTTTATAAAAATCCCCAAGTTTATGCATTCCTGAAAATTACTCCTTTGCCTGTTTCAGGATTTATCCCATTTGTGCTTGTTCCCATAGTTTACACTGCAAATTCTGGTTATCAGAGCTTAGGTTCATAACACAATCCTACCTTGTGTTAGTCCTGAGTGTGAGAGAGGGTTCTTTTCCACCTACATCAAAACTACAAAAATAACCCAATGAGTGAGGAGAGGTTAGCAGGAATGGAAGCAAAGATGGATCAATTAACCAACCTGGTTAATGTGACCTGAAGTCGTGAACACCGTGATGGCAAACATTCCCACTCCGAAAGAGGAAGGCCACCACCCTACGAGAGGAAGAGGCAGGGGTAGAGGTATCCTTGGAGCAGGAAGAGGCCAGCCACACCATCATAATGAAGAGGAACTCAACTCAGATTCAGAAGAATCCATGATGGAAGAAGGTAACTACTTGGCTAGAGATAAGGATGTTAAGGTAGAAATCCCTGATTTCCATGGTAGTTTAAATCCTGAGGACTTGTTAGACTGGCTTAGATCTGTTGAGAGAGTCTTTGAGTTTAAAAATTATGATGACAGAAAAGCTTTTAAGGTTGCTATTTTAAAACTCAAGGGCTATGCATCTCTTTGGTATGAGAATATGAAACACCAAAGGATTAGAGATGGTAAGGAACCAGTTAGGTCTTGGCTTAAGTTAAGAAAGAAGTTGAAGGAGAAATTCATAGCTAAAGACTATACTCAGGATATTTTTATTAAGTCGACTCAGTTGAAACAAGAGCAATTAACTGTTGAGGCCTACCTTAGGAGCTTTGAACAACTAACCCTACAATGTGAGGTCACTGAAAAACCTGAGCAAAAGATTGCTAGGTTCATTGAGGGTTTAGACCCTAAGATAGCTGGCAAATTGAGAATGCAACAAGTCTGGTCATTTGATGAGGCAATTAACCTAGCCTTAAGAATTGAGAAGCTAGGGAAGGTGAAGCCTGCAACACCCAAATTTCCCACCAGAACAACTTTCAAACCCCATACTGGTGTCAAAATGACTGAGGTACCTAAACCAGCTACCCAACCAACAGTAGACAAGGGGAAGGCACCCATGTACCCTTTAACCAACCCACCTTTATCCAGGGATAAAATCAAGTGCTTCCAATGTCAGGGCTTTGGCCATTTTAAGAAGGACTGTCCTTCTAACAGAGCTCTCACAGCTATGGAGATTGAAGAATGGTAAAGGGAAGGTCTAGTTGAGTATGAGGAAGAAGAGACACTGGTTCCAACAGAGATGGAAACTGAGAGGGAAACTGATCAAGGACAAGTTGTGGCTCACCCTGACACAGGGCACAATTTGGTCCTATGGAGGGTTATGCACTCTCAACCAGCTCCTCTAGAAGCGATCGAGATCCATGATATTCGTGGAGTAGGTGCACTTTGTCCAAGGGAGAGTGTGTAATTTGATCATTGATGGAGGTAGTTGTACCAATGTAGCTTCCACCATCATGGTTAGCAAGCTAAGCCCGCCTACTCGGGAGCGCCCAATCCATACAAACCGAGATGGTTAAGCAAAGGATCTGAAGTGAGAGTTGACAAGCAATGCATTGTTCCCTTTTCAATTGGGAAGGTGTACAAGGATGAAGTGTTGTGTGATGTGGTCCCTATGGATGCCTCGCCATCTACATGCTAGGGAGACCATGGGAGTTTGACAGAATACCACTCACCAGGGAAAGGAAAATGTCTATGTTTTCAAGCATAATGGAAAGAGAGTCACTCGACTCCCTACCACCAAACCAGAGGGGTTATGGAAGTCCCAACATGCCTGAGGAGGTTAATGGAGTACTATTTCTATCTGAGGCAGCTATGGTCAAGGAGCTGAGGCAAGAACAACCTGTGTTGTTTCTCCTATCAAGGGAAACCAACACTGAATGGAACAAAGATGTACCTGCAGAGGTTCAACCCTAATTAAGAAGTACAAGGAGGTTTTTCCAATCGAGTTGCCTAGTGGATTACCACCCCGAGAGGCATTGAGCATCACATAGACCTTGTACCGGATCTGTGCTCCCCAACAGACCAGCTTACAGGTGTGATCCCACAACAACTAAGGAACTACAACACCAGATTGAAGAATTAATGACAAAGGGATTTGTAAGGGAATCATTGAGCCCCTGTGCAGTAACTGCCTTACTGGTACCCAAGAAGGATGGAAGTTGGAGAATGTGTCGATAGCAGAGCTATAAACAACATCACGATCAAGTACAGATTCCCTATTCCAAGACTAGATGACATGTTGGATGAGCTCAGTGGGGCTCGGATATTTTCAAAAATAGATCTCAGGCAAGGGTATCATCAGGTGAGAATAAGAGAAGGTGATGAATGGAAAACAGCTTTCAAAACCAAGCATGGCCTGTATGAGTGGCTTGTCATGCCATTTGGTTTGTCTAATGCTCCAAGCACCTTCATGAGGCTCATGATCAAGTTCTAAGGCCCTGCCTTGGGAGGTTTCTTTGTAGTGTACTTTGATGACATACTCATTTACAGCAGAGTCCATCCGAACATGTGTTACATTTGGAGGTGATTTTAAAATACTCGGGAAAGAAGTTGTATGGGAAGCTTGAGAAATGTACCTTCATGGTCAATGAGGTAGCATTTCTGGGATATATTATATCAGGAAGAGGGATTTCAGTTGATCGGGGAAGATTCGGGCTATGCAAACTTGGCACCCCACAAACAATCACGAAGTAAGGGGTTCCATGGCCCGGCATCTTTCTACGAAGGTTCATTAAGAATTTCAGCTCAATTGTTGCACCAATTACTGAGTGTATGAGGAAGGAGACTTCAATGGACTGAAACTGCTCAGCAGTCCTTTGAGAGGATCAAAAAATTAATGTGTGAGACTCCCATTCTCAAGCTACCTGATTTTGAACAACTATTTGAGGTGGAGTGTGATGCCAGTGGGGTTGGAATAGGAGCTGTCCTAATCAAGGCCGAGAGACCAGTGGCCTATTTCAGTGAGAAGTTGAATGGAGCCAAGCTGAAATATTCAACTTATGACAAAGAGTTCTATGCAATCATAAGGGCTCTTACACATTGGAGTCACTACTTGAAACCTAAGCCATTTGTGTTGCATTCTGATCATGAGGCCCTGAAATACATCAATGGCCAACACAAGCTGAGCCATAGACATGCTAAGTGGGTAGAATTCCTGCAAGCCTTTAACTTTTCAAGCAAATATAAAGAGGGAAAGCAGAATGTGGTAGCTGATGCCCTATCTAGAAGGCATTCTTTGTTGATTTGTCATTAGTAACAAGGTCCTTGGGTTTGAATTCATGAAGGAGATGTATAAGGAGGACCCGACTTCTCCGAGGAGTGGATTGTTCTCAGAAGGAGGCTCAACTCAGGGTAAGAAATATATGCTACAGGAAGGGTTTTTGTTTCATGGTAACAAGTTGTGTGTACCAAGGGGATCCTACAGGATTTGCGATCGGGGAAGTCCATTCGGGAGGATTAGGGGGACATTTTGGTGTTCAAAAACCCTAGATATCTTACAAGACCAATTTTATTGGCCTAGAATGATGGGTGATGTTCAGACAGTCCTTAGAAGGTGTTCAACATGTCAGAAAGCCAAGAGTTCCTTCCAAGCAGGACCCTACACCCCACCGCCTATCCCCGATAAGCCTTGGGAAGGTGTGAGCCTTGATTTCATTGTGGCATTACCAAGAACACAGAGAGGAAAAGATTCAATCATGGTGGTTGTGGACAGGTTCGAGAAGATGGCTCACTTCATAGCCTGCAAGAAGACCGAGGATGCTGCTAGTGTTTTTGAGCTATACCTTAAAGAGATTGTGAGACTTCATGGGGTTCCTAAGACAATTGTATCTGACAGGGATACAAAATTTATGAGCTACTTTTGGAAGACCCTATGGAAGTCGCTAAAGACAAAGCTTTTGTTCAGACTCTCATCACCCACAAAACAGATGGGCAAACCGAGGTCACTAACAAAACTTTGGGGAGAATTTTAAGGTGCCTAGTTAGCAAAACCTTGAAGGATTGGGATTTAAAGCTAGCTGCAGCTGAATTTGCATTCAACAGAGCACCATCTACATCGAATCGGTTACTGATCCTTTTGAGATAGTCTATGGGGTTAATCCACTTATGCCCTTGGACTTATCTTGTCGTCCCAAAGGAAGAGATCAGTCCTGATGCCAAGAGAACATTTGAACAACAATGAAGTTGCATGAAAGCGTAAGAAAACAAATTGAAAAGTCCAATGAGCTGTACAAAAAACAATCCAAGAAGCCTAGGAAAAAGAAGGAATTTGAGGCAGGAGATATGGTTTGGTTGCACCTTAGGAAGGAAAGATTCCCCTCCAAAAGAAAGAACAAGCTTATGCCTAGAGCAGATGGGCCATTTGAAGTCTTGGAAAGAATTGGTCCAAATGCTTATAAAATTGACTTGCTAGGGGAATATGGGGTTCATGGCACATTCAATGTGGGTGATCTAAGTCCATTCTATGAAGATTCTGAGGGAGAGGAGGATCCAGGCTTGAGGGCAAGCCCTGTTCAACCAGGGGGGTTGCGGCAGCAGGCGATAACCAGGCCAACACCCTTTTATGACAGCACAAGTCAAGCCAAAGAACACCACTGGGCAACCTCAACTACAAATCCAACTTCACCAGGTCACAAGAAAAAGACCCAGGCTAAAGGCTAGCCACCAGCCAGCCACCTGGCCAGCTGAATCCTTGTTCAACTAGTCACAAATTAATCCTAAGGAGCCAGGCCAAATTCCTAAAGCATTGTACCAAAAATCGGATCGAAAAGATAAGTTGCGGGGGGTAAAACAGATAAAGTAAAGTTGCCATTTTTGGCCAAACAAGGGAAAACTCTCAACAAAGAAGAACTTGGCCTATTCAAAGACTCGTTTTATAGAGCTTTGAGCCATATAAGATGCCTGCACCAAAGCCATTTGACCCACAACAACCAACCAAAGTTTTCAAAGAACTGAATGACAACATGTCACTATCAACCTGCAGCTCTTTTGTTCTTGTTCAGTTTGCCTTAATTTCCTTTGTATCCGTTGTAAAATAAGTCCACTACTCTTGTTTGCTTCCTAAGTTTAATCCTGGCCCTTAGATGGAGTTGTCTAGGGTTTATCATGTCTTGAACATTGCATTAAAGGCCTATATAAGGACCCTTTCTCGATCTGTTGTAGCAGACTTTGATTAATGAAAAACCTTGAGATTTCTCTCAAAAATTTGCAAATCTTTTAACTTTCTTTGAGTCTTAGTTATAAGTCGACTTAATATCTTCTTGTGCTTGCTTAGAAGGTGATTAAGGATCTGTGGTGCTACTTGGAATAGGTCTGTGCTTGCTTGAGCTATTTTAAGTGCATTGTCAGTTAAGCTTGAATTGATTACGTGCTTGCTTGAACAATTCAATCTTAGTCTTCCTAAATTATCAAATTGATTTCCTGTGCTTGCTTGGGAGTTAGTTTGTTAATTATATCCCATTTTTATTTACCAAAATTATCACAAAAACAGTCACAGGAGTCTTACCAGGAAACTGTCTGAGATTTCTCTTATTTCAGTCTGGTTTTCTATTTATTAAAAATACTTGGAGTGTGTGTAAAATCCTGAGAATTGGCACAGTTTTAGTTTACTCCCTTAACCAAATTATCACCAAGTTTCATGATTTTTCAGGGTCATTTACTATTTTTATAAAAATCCCCAAGTTTATTGCATTCCCTGAAAATTACTCCTTTGCCTGTTTCAGGATTTATCCCATTTGTGCTTGTTCCCATAGTTTACACTGCAGTATTTGGTTCCTGTCAACGAACACTTCATTTTTTTTATAAATCAATACAATGTTTGATTGAAATGCAATAATTGTATTTGGTTTCTAATTAAATTGATGTATTTCAAACCATTTTTATTGTATCTACTAACTATTTTAATGTATCTACTTACTAATTTTATGTATCAATGGTAGATACATTAAACTAATGGTTAGATACACAAAATTAATTTCTAGGTACATAAAAATCGGTTTCAGATACATCGATATAGAACCCAGATAACACAAATTGTTTGGTAGCTCCGACAGTCACTTCCTATCTCAGGCGTCTCTCTGGCGTACTTTCAATTTCTGTTTGAAGTTAATCTGAATTGGAGGTCGATTTTTCGCAAATTAGAATAGTCAGCATCAAATTAGTGGAGCATTGATTAGTGTATTAAGGTTTTTGAGAATCGACTTTATTTCTCCAATTTTGGTGGTTTGTTATGGTTCTCCTCCTGTTTAGTCGCCATTGTTGGTGACCTTTAAGCTAATCAGAGATATCGATTCTCGAGGGAGGGAAGGAAGAGGTTGAAGGCAAAGCTAGTATTGAAGAATTAATATGTGGTGGTCGGTAATGGTAATGGTGTGTGGTGGCTGCCGGTGATGTTCACGGCGGTGATGGTGGCTGTCGATGATGTCGACGGCGGTGGTAGTGATTGCCAGCTACGGCTGGATGTGATTGGGGTGGTAAGGTGTATTAGTTGTTTGGATGAATATAAAAGATATGGGTTGATCTGTGTGATCTCAGCCTTCAATCTCACTCTCATCCAAGGGAGGAGGTTTGTTCTCACCGTTCTCACTGAATGGTCGTTCTCCTCCTGTTTACTGAATCATCATCAAATCTTCTTCCGAAAGTTTTGATTGATCATTTACCCTTAGTTTAGCATATTCTAACACATTTTTAGTATAGCTAAACAAAAAATTTTGATTTTATTAACAAATATAAACTTAATGTACAAAAATATAATTAAGTATACTAAAATGGATATAGATGCACGAAAACCAATACTAGGTGCATGAAAATTGTTACATGCATGAAAATGATTCCCAAGTGCATGAAAATATCAGGCTCTAAGTGCACGAAAACGAGTTCTAGGTGCGTGAAAATGGTTAGATACATGAAAAATCAGTACTAGGTGCATCAAAATTAATAAAATATTTCTCGTCTCGATTCCGGTCAATAATTTATACTTTTTGGACCAAGAAATATGTTATCTAGACATAAAATTCTATGCCGAATCCAAATATGTCGTTATTTTTTAGGAAAAAAATCATTAAGGTGGAGTTGTCAAGGTTCTCACTATGTAGCTGGTTCTCACCGGATCCCAAATCTATATATATATATATATATATATATATATATATATATATATATATATATATATATATATATAGAGAGAGAGAGAGAGAGAGAGGAGTTCTAATGAGTCCACATCTTCCATTGAGTCCCTAAGTCCCTCTAAGGGCCATTGGATGGACTCAATGGATGGTTGAGATGGATGGAGAGGAAAATAATTAAGGACTATTAAAAAGAAAAGGAAAAAAAATGTGGATGGTTGGATTGAAATGGATGGATGAGATTGAAAAAAAAAAATTATCACTAATCAATTTTCTATAAACTAATTAAATTTTCTTTCTCTCTCTAGCCCCTAAATAATCACTTTTGAGTTTCAGAAGATTTGAGGAGTGTAACTCTTATGTTGTAGGAGTTTTAAAAGTGTAACTTTGATTTTTTGAGGCGGTTTTGTATACAAAAAATTTTACGAGGGTAAATGTTAAATTTTACGAGTGTAACTTTGAAGTTTTTTTAGTGTAATTTTTATTTTTATTATGACGGAAAATTTGAATTTATATAATTTTAACATTTTACGAGTGTAACTTTGATGTTTTACGAGTGTAAATGTAATATTTTAAGAGTTTAATTTTGAAATTTTGTGATGAAAAATTTGAATTTATATAGTTTTACCATTTTACGACTGTAACTTTGAAGTTTTACGAGTGTAAATGTAATATTGTAAGAATGTAAATTTGATTTTTTTTTTATGACGGAAATTTTGAATTTATATAATTTTAACATTTTACGAGTGTAAATTTGATGTTTTACGAGTGTAAATGTAATATTTTAAGAGTGTAATTTTATTTTTTAGGCAATTTTCTGTATAAAAATTTGAATTTATATAATCTTAACATGTTACGAGTGTAAATGTGATGCTTTACGAGTGTAAATGTAGTATTTTAAGTGTAAATTTGAAGGTCTACGAGTATAAATTTGAAGGTTTACAAGTGTAAATTTAATGCTTTACGAGTATAACTTTTGTCCTTTAAGAGTGTTACTTTGGTCCTTTATGAGTGTAACTTTAGTCCGACCACCGACAAACACCACCAGCCTCCTCCACCACCAACCCACCCTCATAAAAAAAAGGTAGACCTATTAAAAAAACCTAAAAAATAAAGCAAAAAAACTAGATGTGAAACAAAAAAAATAGAATATGAGTGTAACTCTAAGTAAATACGAGTGTAACTCTGAGAAAATACAAGTGTAAATCTAAAAAAAAAATATATATATATATAACAAGACGAATTTAAACAAGCCGAGATTAAAAAAGTATAAAACAAAAAGAGATTTGAAAAATAAAAAAACTAGTGTAACTTTAAGGAACTATGAGTGTAAATGTAAGGAAATACAAGTGTAACTTTGAGGTAATACGAGTGTAATTGTAAAAAAAATACGAGTGTAAATCTGAACAAAATATATAGAATACGAGTGTAAATCTGAAAATAAATATATAACAAGATCTGAAAACACAAAAAAAAATGGTAAATCTCATTTTTGTCGAGTTTAACTTTGATGGAATACGAGTGTAACTTTGAAAGAGTACAAGTGTAATTTTAAATAAATACAAGTGTAACTTTAAAACCAGATCTAAAACCATCAAAATAACAAAGCGAGTATAACTTTAAGAATATAAATAATAATCAAAAACAAAACTAAATTTGAATAAACCAATCTAAAAAAAAAAGTGAAATATTGATTTTTAGTGGTAAATCTAAAAGGCAAAAGCAAAAAAGGAAAGGGGGCCCATTACTACCACAACACAGCAATACTACGTACTACCAATCCTCAAATTTTTTTATTTAAAAAAAGAATAATAAAATAGATAAAACGTGTATAGACTATAGATCATTAGATCTAATATAAGAGGAAAGAAAAAAAATAATCTAATAAACACAAGAACGACGACAACAACACCACCCACCAACACCACAGCCCCGCCGCCACCATCACTACCACCGGATCTGCGACCCACCAACTCCCCCCAACCACCGGCACCTCAAGCCACCACCACAAAGCACCGTCAATAATGACCCATAACCACCGTGTTACAGATCTGAGTTTTTTTTTTAAAAAAAAAAATAAACCGAGTATAAGGTGCAAGGGGACTATCGTGAGGCGTGGTGGTGCGGGTTGTGTCAGGTTGTGGTGGATGGTTGTCGGGTTGAGGTCGTGGTGATGTCGGGTCGGCATATCTGGCGTGAGGCAGAGGAGAAGAGGAGGCTGTCGGGTTGAGGTTGTGGGTGAGAGAGGTGTCGGGTGTGAAGATCCGACCTAGTGGTGGGTGCTGGTGTGCAGGGTGGCGAAAAGAAGAGGGAGGTATTGTGGTGGTGCGGGTTGTGTCGGGTTGTGGTGGGTAGTTGTCGGGTAGGATTGTGGTGGTGGGTTTTTAATTTATTTGGTTTTTTATTTAATTGGTTTTTTGAGAGAGAAAGTGAATGATTTGTGTGAGATGAGAGATGAGTGAGTGAAAAATAAAACACATATAAGGAATTAGTTTTTAATTAGGTGGATTAGTGAAGGTAGAGTGAGAAAGTATTAAATTAGCTAGTTAATCACTCTTTACCCCTTCTAATCTCAGCCCTCCATCTCCCTCATCTAATGACTCTAAAGAGGACTTATGGACTCAACAAAAAGAGGTGGACTCATTTGATCTATATATATTAGAGATAGGTTCAGATGAGTCCCTAATTTTGGTTGAGTCCTTAAGTCCTATTCTTAGCCAATTATTTTGAGTGTAACTTTACTGATTTATGAGTGTAACTTTAGCCGTTTAATGATTTATAAGTGTATCTTACCTTTTAAGGCCAACTTATATATACAAATTTGAATTTATAAATTAAAATTTATGTAATTTTAACAAAAGTCTATGTAACTTTAGTGTGTTATGAATGTAACTCTAATCGTTGAGGGTGTAATTTTAGTCGTCGGAGTTATAACTTTAGTAATATGGTGGTTTGTATGAAAAACTTTAAGTTTATATACTTTTCTGAGTGTAATTTTAGTCATTGAAGGTGTAACTTCAGCCGTCGAAAATGTAACTTTAGTCATGGTGGTTTGTATGTAAAACTTTGAATTTATACTTTTACGAGTGTAATTTTAGTCGTTGGAAGCGTAACTTTAGCCGTCGGAAATGTAACTTTAGTCATATGTTTGTTTGTATGTAAAACTTTGAATTTATATACTTTTACGAGTGTAATTTTAGTCCTTTCAAGTAGAACTTTAGTTCTTCAAATGTGTAACTTTAGTCCATGTCAGTGAAATTTTTACCCCTACAACAATAAAATAATAAACGCCTCCACCACCATTAACAACCACCGTTAAATCACAAACCACACCACCACCATTGCCTGAAAACTCAAAAAAAAAAAAAAACAAAGGCTCCACCAAACACCAAACACCACACCTGCGCCACCACCGCCACACTACCACTGCCCTTACCACCTAACCCACGACATCAATAACCCACCACCACCACTCGACATATCAGATCTGAAAAATTTTAAAAAAAAAATTAAAAAAAGGAGAAGGGGATGAGGCGAGATCTCGTACGGGGTAGGACGGAAAAGAAGGAACCGCCAACCAACAACAACACCAACGCCGCCATCGACGTCACTCGCCACCATCAACCAACAAATAAACGAGATTTGAAAAAAAAAACGAGATCCGAAAAGGAGAACGACGGTGAGGGGGATGGCGGTGTGGCGTGTGTATGGTGGGTGGCGTGGTGGTGACGGCGTGCGGCGGCTCCGTGCAGTGAAGGATGAGAGAAGTAGAAAGTGGAAGAAGAGGTGGCGGAGTGGCTTGGGTCAGGTGGTGTTGTGGCGGGCGGCTCAAATCTGAAGGGAGGCGGTGGTGCTGCGTGATGGTAAGGGCAGGAGGCTCAGATTTGAAAAGAAAAAAATAAGAGAGAGAAAGGAGAAGGGGATGAAGGCGGCAGCTTGGTGGGCGTGCGGCCGTCGGAGTGGTGGCAGCGGCATGGTTGGTCGGAGAGCGATGGGAGGGAGAGAGAAGTTGAGAGGAAGAGAGAGAAGTGAGATTGTTTGGTGTGACAGTGAAATGGGTTACAAATGAGGGGAATAGGGTTTTATTATGTTTTAATCTCAACCCTTCATTTTGCTCTAATCTTAGCCACTCATCTCTTAGATCTAAAGGTCTATATTAAGACTTATGGACTCAACCAAAAAACAAGGACTTACATGATCCTTTCTACTTATATATATATATATATATATATATATATATATATATATATATATATATATATATATATATATATATATATAGAGAGAGAGAGAGAGAGAGAGAGAAAGAGAGATGATCATCTAAGTCCACCCTCAAAGCTTGAGTCCATAAGTCTCATTATGGGCCTTTGGATCTTGGAAATGGAAGGCTAAGATGAGAACAAAAAAATAAGGTTAATGCTCTAATTTTGCTATCTCCCTCTAATTTTCTCTTTAATTACATTAATTCATCATCTCATTATCATATCTCCTCATTCTCTCTCTATATCTCACTTCTCCATATTTTCTCCAAAAACCAAGAAAAAAAATCCAAAAAACCAAACTAATAAAAAATCCAAAAAATCCAAATAAATCATTTACTCATCTATTTCTCATTCACCACCCACCTACCACCACCCACCAGACACCACCACCTACCACCACCGCCGCCGCCGCCACCACCACCACGTCCTTTTTTATTTAAGTGATGTTTGGGTGTTATTTTTATTTTTATTTTTGTTTTTTTCCTCAAATATCGTCTTGTTATACAATCTTGTTTCAAATTTGTGAGTTTCTTTTATTTTGATCTTAGATCTACTAAAATAGATCAAATATTATTTTCATTGGCCCGTTTTTTTTTTTTTTTGCGTTTTTTTTTTTTTTTCATATGCGTTTTTTTTTTAATTTTGATGTTTTGGTCTGTTTTTGATATTTGTTATTTTTCAAATTTTCATATAAAAATGAAAATTGTAATATATTAGACTTTTGTAGACTAAAGCTTCAAATGATTATAGTTACATTGTCATGGACTAAAATTACAACCTCAATGAACTAAAGTTACACTTTTATGAACTAAAATTACACTTTTGTGGACTAAAATTACACTTTTGTAGACTAAAGTTACACATTTGAGGATTAAAGTTACACATTTGTGGACTAAAAATCTAAAATTACACTTTTATGGACTAAAATTACACATTTGTGGACTAAAATTACACTTTTGTGGACTAAAATTATACTCATAAAATGAGATGCACACTATCAATGTACTAAAGTTACACATTTGTGGACTAAAATTACACTTTTATGGACTAAAATTAAACTCATAAAATGATAAAAGATGCACACTATCAATGTACTAAAGTTACACATTTGTGGACTAAAATTACACTTTTGTGGACTAAAATTACAATCATAAAATGATAAAAGATACACACTATCAATTTACTAAAGTTACACTTTAGTGCACAATGATTGAAATTGCACAATCTCAATGACTCAAAATAAATGAATTGTGTAACTTTAGTCCAAATTGTGTATTTTTACTCTAAATTTAGTCGTAAATAGTGTGTTTTTAGTTCAAATTTACTCGTACATAGTGTATTTTCAGTCCAAAATTCTATTTTTAGTCCAAATTTAGTCATAAATAGTGTATTTTTAGTCCAAATAGTGTATTTTTAGTCCAAATTTTGTATTTTCAATCCAAAATTGTATAATTTTAGTCCAAATTTAGTCGTAAATATTGTATTTTTAGTCCATATTTAGTCATAAATTTAGTCGTAAATAGTCCAAATTGTGTAATTTTAGTCCAAATTGTATAACTTTAGTCCAAATTTGTGTAACTTTAGTCTTTAGTCCAAATTGTCTAAATTACTAATAACTCCATTAGTTAGTCCAAATAGTCCAAATTAGTCCAAATTAGTTAGTCCAAATTAGTCTAACTTTATTTCAGGAGTGTAACTTTAGTCATTGAGAGGGAAACCTTAATAGAGATAAGTGTAACTTTAACAGAAAAAATTGTAATTTTAACAGAAAAAGTGTAATTTTAACAGAAAAAAAGTTTAATTTTAATAGAAAAAAGTGTAATTTTAACAGAAAATAGTGTAATTTTAACTTAAAAAAGTGTAATTTTAACATAAAAAAGTGTAATTTTAAAGGGAAAAAGTGTAATTTTAATAGGAAAAAAGTGTAATTTTAACAGAAAAAAGTGTAATTTTAATAGAAAAAAGTGTAATTTCAACGGATATTAACAAGGTAAGATTTGTAAAACATAAAACAAGACAATATAATAATAAGGAGAGATTTTAAATACCAAATCTAAAATATAGTATAACCTAGCAAAAAAAATAATAAAAACCAAAACACCGAAATAAAAACCAAAATACTAAATCTAAAATATAGTATAACACCCACAACATTAAAATAATAAAAAAACCAAAATAAAAACCAACAATACTAGATCTAAAATAAGAACAAAATCGAAATAAGAACAAAACAAAATTCAAAAAAATGGTGTGAGAGCACAGTTGACAGCAATGTATCGAAAATGAGGATTCAAAACAGACTTGAAGCAATGACAAGGCGTGAGAGGACTCTCGCATAAGGTAGTATTGTGGTTGCATCAAACAAAAACCAACATTAAAAATTTAAAAAACCAGATCTAAACGGAAAAGGCTTTTTTTGGTGGTTGATTGTGGTTGTTGGTTGTGTTAGTATTGGTGGTGGCTTGGTGACGGCAGTAGTGGGTCATGGTGGATGAGGGCAGCGGCAGATTTGTAAAAAAAAGAGAAAGGAAATGGCGTGGGCTGGGGTGTGGTTTCGGCAATGGTGGTGGCGGATCTGGGCGACAGAGAGGAAGAAGAAAGGTGGTGTGTGGTTATGTGCGGTGGGTGTGGCTAGTGGGACAGCGACGGACAGGGGAGAGGAGGCACGAAAGGGAGGTCGGGGTTGGGTGGTGGCAGTGGGTGAGTGAGGAAGAGAAGGGTGAGATGTCGGGGGAAGGTGGTGTTGGGGGAGATGGTGGTAGCAGTGGTGGGTGTCGGGTTTGGGGTGAGGGTGGGATGAGGGGAATTTTTTTGGGTGGGTTTGGGGTTTTTTTTTTTGTTGGTTTTGTTTTGGTTTTGTTATTGAGAGAGAATGAGAGGAAATGAAAGTTGTGAGACTGAATGATTAGTGAGGGATGAGGGAGTGGGTAAAGAAAGGGGATTAGAATGAGGAATGGATTAGGAATGATTAGGGAGGGAGATTAGCTAGATTCATTTCTAGCCCTCCATTAAGATGCAATCTCCTCCCTCCATCCCTTTCATCCAAAAGCCCATAATAGGACTAAGGGACTCAATAGAAGTAAGAGACTTATATGAACCTTTCTATATATATATATATATATATATATATATATATATATATATAGATGGGATCCGGTGAGAACGACCATTCGGTGAGAACGGTGAGAAGAAACTAACTAACACTATTATTAATAACCATCACTATTATTAATAACCAGACCTTATCTCAAACCAAATCACACGTTCACACTCATCCCCATCCACCACCACCAGTTACCGGGGACCACCACCAGGAAAACGCTCCGTCCAGACTCCATCACCACCAGACCGCCGACAACCACCATCACCAGACGCCGACAACCACAACCACCGGGACGCGGCAAAGGTCCGCATAACCACCTTAATTTTTCATCCCTCCTCAAACCTAACCACCTCTCATCTCCTCACCACCACTCATCAGATGTCGTTGCCGTTGTGGCGATAACCCAAAGATTGCCGACTAACCATCAAAGAATCATCCCTTGTGCTTAGGCGTAATTCGACGACACTATTGAACACAACAAATCCTTAACATTCTCGATTATGGAACCCTAAATCGATTTCTCGTTCCACCAATTTCGAGTTTCACCTTCTCGACCACCCACACCGACAACTTGTCGCAAAATAATTGACGACATGTTCACTCCCAAGGCGTCGAGTTGTTCCTCACGGTGGGTTTAAGAACAAAAAAATTATCGGTGCTGTTAGATAGAAAATATGGTGCTTCTCCTTCCAAAAATGGTGCGCTTAAATATGCAATGGAGATTTTTTAGAAAATAAGACAATTAATTTACTTCCCAAATCATCTCTCATTCACTGTCTAATAATTTGATTGCAGAAAAGAAACAATATATGCATTTTGAGCGTTTCAAATTATTAGGACATTGATCTATCCTTATCTCGTCACTATGTGCCCTCTTCTTCAATTCTGGTATAGTTGAAAATTGATAAATCTATGACACTAGTCAGAGGATATCGTCTAAACTGTGTCAAGATGGTTCACTTTTGGTTTATCCAAATGCTGAAAGGCACTCTCAGATACATTTATATTGTAATTAAGGGGTATAATTGTCTCTAAATACATTAAAATTATTATTAGATACATTAATTATATTATTGGATACGTTACTCGTAAAATGGGAAAAAGTGTACCTAGGATGGTAAAAATTGTACTTGAGTTGTTATAAAATGTATCTAGTAGCAGGAAGTGTATAAAAAAACGAAAAAAAAAAATGTATCTACATTGTAAAAGAACGTATCTAGAATTCATGTAAGAAGTGTATCTACGATAGTTGAAAGTTTATCAACTTTCATATCAAAAAGTGTATGTGCATATAATACTATGGACTATTATAGGTACGTTTTTTAACTAAGTTGTAGGTACATTTTCTAACGATGAAGATACATATTTTTTCATCCTAGATACATTTTTTTTACACTTATAATTAATGTATCTAATAGTAAATTTAATGTATCTAATATTAATTTTAATGTATCTATAAAACAAATACATCCTTAATTATCTAATTAATTCATTGTATTGATAATGACATTAACCCATTAAACTAATCAATTACACAAGTCAATCAAACTAACCAATTAGGAGAGGATCATGTGAGAAAATGCATACCTGTAAATGCAATACACACAAAAATCACATATTGATACACACACAGGATGTACTGAACTACTGATGTACACACGGATTCCCAATTACACATTTTCTCGCCGGCATATAATCGTACACACACTGTATGACGATGCCCTTGACACTACAGCCACCTTCGACAACCCCGCGAACCTCACTAGACGAGACAAAATGCACCAAAACGTAGGGTAAGAGAGCGTATAATGGATGTAATTAGGATAGTGTCGGAGGTGCGCCAGCATAGAGGAAGTTTGCCAACGGTTTGCCGGCTTTGTTGGAGGTAGCTATCGGCGGCGGCGGTCGACAATGACAGTTAATGATGATTAGGATGAGTGCGTCGGTGATCGGAGTGGAGATGGAGAAGAGAAAGAGAATCGGGGAGGAGTTGTGTCGCAAAGGGAACGACCGTGTGGTGGTGGTCATGCAATAACCGGCGTTTGATGGTGGTGGTGGTGGTCAGCGGTGGCTGGTCGGAATGTTTGGCGGTCGTGGTGGTAGATCGGGGGATGATGAATATTAAGTTAGGATATTATTTGTTGTTAATAAGTGGCAGCGTGTAAATATTGGGTAGTGTATTAGTGTGTTCTCACCGTTCTCACCGAGTAATCGTTCTCACCGGATCCTAAATCTATATATATATATATATATATATATATATATATATATATATATATATATATATATATTTGGGATCCGGTGAGAATCATCAAGATAATGAGAACTATGAGAACCTCTTTAAGGTTCAGATTAAACATATCAAAGCGCTCAGATTAAAAATATTTTGAGAATAGTCCAACCCGTCTCACCCTCCATTTCTCTATCATTATCACGCGTTTGCTTTTTCCTCTTTTTATTCGATGTTCTCTCTCCTTTATCATCACACCCTCTCTTCTGCAATAACTTCTGTTCATGCTTCTTCTTCATCTCGTTGATTTCGTGCTCCATTACTGTGATTTCGACCAAAATACTTCATAAATACCACTTCAATTTTGCTTCCTTCTTCGTTCTCGCTGATTTCATCATCGATTTTTCAGATTTCAAGCCTATTCCAATTTAGATAATTACTCAATTCCCCCAATTTCTTTCTTATTCATCCGTTTTAATGATTTGTATGATTCAAATTAGTTGATTAGGGTTGTATTTATGTTTTGTACTTTTTTCGTTCGTACCGTTGATTTCAATTATTGTTCGATTCAAGTTGAAAGTATTTATCGCTATTTTTACCACTTTTATCAAATGGAACAATATAAATGAGGTAGAGTTGGCACTTTTTAGTGATCTTAAATTGACGTCATTCTACTTGAATTAAGTCATTTAGAGGAAAAAAGTTGTCAACCCAAAAGATATTTGTTATCTTATACATCCATGTTGGTTGGCAGGCAATGAACAATGAATTTTATTCAATAAATATTAAAATTGACAAGGATTTTAGTGCAAAGGTTTCAAAATATGGTTGTGTCCGCCTTCTTCCTGAATCCGATCTTTACAATGCTCCTACTCCTACTGTGAGTGCTTATGCCATTGTTTTTTTAGCACTGTTGTAAACTTTGTGTGCGCTTTCCCATTTTCTATATCATGAAAGGCTTATTCAAACGATCTCTAGATAGTCGGTTGGACTGTAATGTGTGCCTTAATGCTCTCGATTTTGTATTGTCTAAAATTTCGGATTCATCTAAGCTATATTTTGCTTGCTTGGATAGAGTAGTTAAACTTCTCGTGAACGTAAATAACCGTTCATATAAAATAGAAATAGAATTGATCAAGTTTTAATTTAGCAATGTGGAATTAGCTTTCTAGCTGCTAATTTTGCTTGCTTTTAAACTTTCCGGGTGACTTAAAATATCGTCATTTGTACAAGTTATCATGAGAGACCGTCTTATAGTAAGGTCAGCCTATTTACCTATTTTACATGATGAGTGTTAAGTAGTCATGAACTTTTAGTAGTTTAACCAAATGATATTTGACATCGGAGACATCAATGTGGTATTGAAATTGATATTTAACAAGCAATACAATAAGTAAACTTCCGGCATCATGATTTGAGTTTCTTCCATGAATTTTTGGATGTGTTGTTTTATATAATAGTACTCCCTCCGTACCAAACCAAAGGTAACGTAGGGAAAAGTGGAGTATTTAAGAAAAAGTGGAAAAAGTAAGGGTAAAGAGGGAAAAAAAAGGTGGGGTATGTAATTGTGGGTTTAATTGTGGGTTGATAGGTGGGGTATGTAATGGCATTTTGTGTAAATATCAAATAGGTATAAGGATAACTTGGTAATATTGTGGGCCAAATAAGGAATGTTAACTTTGGTGTGGTACGTCCGTTTATAGTAAGTGTTACCTTTGGTCTGGTACGGAGGGAGTATTTTTTAAGACATTCTATTTTCATGAAATAAGATTCTATGCGTATGAAATAAGGTTCTATGTTCATGAAATGAGGTACTATGTGCATGAAATAATTGTTAAATGGGCATGAAATATAAGTATATGTGCATGAACTAAGGTACTATGTGCATGAACTAAGGTTCTATGTGCATTAAAAAGGATATTACTTACTATTGGTAAAAGACATTAATTTTATATGGACATGAAATAAGATTCTATGTGCATGAAATAAGGTTCTATGTGCATTAAAAAGTTTTTCAGTTGCATCAGTTAGTTATATTATATTATATGATACTAATTACTGTTGGTTAAGGACGTTAATTTTATATGGGCTAAAATTACACACATAAAATGATAAAAGATGCACACTATCAATGTACTAAAGTTACACATTTGTGGACTAAAATTACACTTTTGTGGACTAAAATTACAATCATAAAATGATAAAAGATACACACTATCAATTTACTAAAGTTACACTTTAGTGGACAATGATTGAAATTGCACAATCTCAATGACTCAAAATAAATGAATTGTGTAACTTTAGTCCAAATTGTGTATTTTTACTCTAAATTTAGTCGTAAATAGTGTATTTTTAGTTCAAATTTACTCGTACATAGTGTATTTTCAGTCCAAAATTCTATTTTTAGTCCAAATTTAGTCGTAAAAAGTGTATTTTTAGTCCAAATAGTGTATTTTTAGTCCAAATTTTGTATTTTCAATCCAAAATTGTATAATTTTAGTCCAAATTTAGTCGTAAATATTGTATTTTTTGTCCAAATTTAGTCGTAAATTTAGTCGTAAATAGTCCAAATTGTGTAATTTTAGTCCAAATTGTATAACTTTACTCCAAATTTGTGTAACTTTAGTCTTTAGTCCAAATTGTCTAAATTACTAATAACTCCATTAGTTAGTCCAAATAGTCCAAATTAGTTAGTCCAAATTTTCCAAATAGTCCAAATTAGTCTAACTTTAGTCCAGGAGTGTAACTTTAGTCATTGAGAGGGAAACCTTAATAGAGATAAGCGTAACTTTAACAGAAAAAACTGTAATTTTAATAGAAAAAGTGTAATTTTAACAGAAAAAAGTGTAATTTTAATAGGAAAAAAGTGTAATTTTAACATAAAAAAGTGTAATTTTAATAGGAAAAAAGTGTAATTTTAACAGAAAAAAGTGTAATTTTAACAGAAAAAAGTGTAATTTCAACGGATATTAACAAGGCAATATTTGTAAAATATAAAACAAGACAAAATAATAATAATAAGGCGAGATTTTAAATACCAAATCTAAAATATAGTATAACCTAGCAAAAAAAATAATAAAAAACAAAACACCGAAATAAAAACCAAAATACTAAATCTAAAATATAGTATAACACCCACAACATTAAAATAATAAAAAAACCAAAATAAAAAGCAACAATACTAGATCTAAAATAAGAACAAAACCGAAATAAGAACAAAACAAAATTCAAAAAAATGGTGTGAAAGCACAGTTGATAGCAATGTATCGAAAATGAGGATTCAAAACAGACTTGAAGCAATGACAAGGCGTGAGAGGGCTCTCGCATAAGGTAGTATTGTGGTTGCATCAAACAAAAACCAACATTAAAAATTTAAAAAACCAGATCTAAACGGAAAAGGCTTTTTTTGGTGGTTGATTGTGGTTGTTGGTTGTGTTAGTATTGGTGGTGGCTTGGTGACGGCAGTAGTGGGTCATGGTGGATGAGGGCAGCGGCAGATCTGTAAAAAAAAAGAGAAAGGAAATGGCGTGGGCTGGGGTGTGGTTTCGGCAATGGTGGTGGCGGATCTGGGCGACAGAAAAGGAGGAAGAAGAAAGGTGGTGTGTGGTGATGTCCGGTGGGCGTGCCTAGTGGGACAGCGACGGACTGGGGGGAGGAGGCACGAAAGGGAGGTCGGAGTTGGGTGGTGGTGGCAGTGGGTGAGTGAGGAAGAGAGGGGTGAGATGTCGGGGGAAGGTGGTGTCGGGGGAGATGGTGGTAGCAGTGGTGGGTGTCGGGTTTGGGGTGAGGGTGGGATGAGGGGAAATTTTTTGGGTGGGTTTGGGTTTTTTTTTTTGTTGGTTTTGTTTTGGTTTTGTTATTGAGAGAGAATGAGAGGAAATGAAAGTTGTGAGACTGAATGATTAGTGAGGGATGAGGGAGTGGGTAAAGAGAGGGGATTAGAATGAGGAAGGGATTATGAATGATTAGGGAGGGAGATTAGCTAGATTCATTTCTAGCCCTACATTAAGATGCAATCTCCTCCCTCTATCCCTTTCATCCAAAGGCCAATAATAGAACTAAGGGACTCAATAGATGTAAGGGACTTATATGAACCTTTCTATATACATATACATATATATATATATATATATGGGATCCTGTGAGAACCATCAAGATAATGAGAACTGTGAGAACCTCTTTAAAGGTTCAGATTAAACATATCAAAGCGCTCAGATTAAAAATATTTTGAGAATAGTCCAACCCGTCTCACCCTCCATTTTTCTTTCATTATCACGCGTTTGCTTTTTCCTCTTTTTATTCGACGTTCTCTCTCCTTTATCATCACACCCTCTCTTCTGCAATAACTTCTGTTCATGCTTCTTCTTCATCTCGTTGATTCCGTGCTCCATTACTGTGATTTTGACCAAAATACTTCATAAATACGACTTCAATTTTGCTTCCTTCTTCGTTCTCGCTGATTTCATCATCGATTTTTCAGATTTCAAGCCTATTCCAATTTAGATAATTACTCAATTCCCCCAATTTCTTTCTTATTCATCCGTTTTAATGATTTTTAAGATTCAAATTAGTTGATTAGGGTTGTATTTATGTTTTGTACTTTTTTTGTTTGTACCGTTGATTTCAATTATTGTTCGATTCAAGTTGCAAGTATTTATCGCTATTTTTACCACTTTTATCAAATGGAACAATATAAATGAGGTGGATTTGGTATTAGTGAAGATTGCAATCAGATGATTCTTGGGTAGAGTTGGCACTTTTTAGTGATCTTAAATTGACATCATTCTACTTGAATTAAGTCCTTCAGAGGAAAAAAGTTGTCTACCCAAAAGATATTTGTTACCTTATACATCCATGTTGGTTGGCAGGCAATGAACAATGAATTTTATTCAATAAATATTAAAATTGACAAGGATTTTAGTGCAAAGGTTTCAAAATATGGCTGTGTCCGCCTTCTTCCTGAATTCGATCTTTACAATGCTCCTACTCCTACTGTCAGTGCTTATGCCATTGTTTTTTTAGCACTATTGTAAACTTTGTGTGCGCTTTCCCATTTTCAATATCATGAAAGGCTTATTCAAACGATCTCTAGATAGTCGGTTGGATCGTAATGTGTGCCTTAATGCTCTCGATTTTGTATTGTCTAAAATTTCTGATTCATCTAAGTTATATTTTGCTTGCTTGGATAGAGTAGTTAAACTTCTCGTGAACGTAAATAACCGTTCATATAAAATAGAAATAGAATTGATCAAGTTTTAATTTAGCAATGTGGAATTAGCTTTCTAGCTGCTAATTTTGCTTGCTTTTAAACTTTCCGGGTGACTTAAAATGTCGTCATTTGTACAAGTTATCATGAGAGACCGTCTTATAGTAAGGTCGGCCTATTTACCTATTTTACATGATGAGTGTCAAGTAGTCATGAGCTTTTAGTAGTTTAACCAAATGATATTTGACATCGGAGACATCCATGTGGTATTGAAATTGACATTTAACAAGCAATACAATAAGTAAACTTCCAGCATCATGATTTGAGTTTCTTCCATGAATTTTTGGATGTGTTGTTTTATAGAATAGTCTTTTGTAAGACATTCTATTTTCATGAAATAAGATTCTATGAGTATGAAATAAGGTTCTATGTTCATGAAATGAGGTACTATGTGCATAAAAAAATTGTTAAATGGGCATGAAATATAAGTATATGTGCATGAACTAAGGTACTATGTGCATGAACTAATGTTCTATGTGCATTAAAAAGTTTTTCAGTTGCATCAGTTGGTTATATTATTATGATATTACTTACTATTGGTAAAAGACGTTAATTTTATATGGACATGAAATAAGATTCTATGTGCATGAAATAAGGTTCTATGTGCATTAAAAAGTTTTTCATTGCATCGATTAGTTATATTATATTATATGATACTAATTACTGTTGGTTAAGGACGTTAATTTTATATGGGCATGAAATAAGCTTCTATGTGCATGAAATAAGCTTCTATGTGCATTAAAAAGTTTTTCTTGATATGAGCATGAAATAAGATTATATGTGCATGAAATAAGGTTTTATGAGCATGAAATAAGGTTCTATGTACATGAAATAAGGGAAATGACTGTGGAGGAGATTTAATGTATTTATCGGCTTATATTACAAGACATTTTAGTGTATCTATTACATAACATACTAATATGTTTGAAACATTTCAGTGTAATTATGTCTATTATTTCGTAGTCGTATTTGTTTGGCGTATTTTAAAGGCTATTAGCTCAATGGTAGAGCAGTGTGCAAATTTTGCACAAAGGTGTGGGTTCGAGTCCCATATAGCCTACTAAATCGCAAAATCTTATGATAGTAACGTGCCATGAACTCATGAGGCGAGCTATACAATACGATTATGATTAAGGAGGCTATAATCATATTCGGGCAATGACATGCAGACCTTGATTAGACTCAAGCGAGAAGCAACAAAGAGAATGATGAGCTAGTGTATTAGCTTAATTAGCTTCAGAGTGACCAGAAGTTCAAGACAGAATGGTATTTCATAGCCATACTTGAAATCAGATTACCACTTACATATAATTTTTCAATCTTAAAGTAAAAGAAAGAATGGTATTTCATAGCCAATATGGGAGTTGAACCCACATTTTGTGCATAGCACAATGCTCTACCATTTGAGCTAATTGGCTTTCGAATAAGTTAAATGTATATCGTCGTAATGTTTAAGTGGTAATGACTATATCAAAGATATTATAAATGATAATGTTGCTTCTACCCAAAACCATCCGCAAACAAGTACCATACATTAAGTTCATCAATCAAGGCTTGCAATTAGAGCAACCATTCATTATATTGGCTTGCAAACTACCGCCACCAAGAATCCAAGATACACTATAGGTCTTGAATAAAAACAAGGTAGAAATTTAGCACCTAGCATAAGGGTTCAATTCCAGCAGTGTGTAAAGAGTCTCACAAGAAAGGTCAAAGCAAAATACATAGCAGGATGCATGGAAGGGAAAAAGACCTGTTTTAGCCGGAAAACAAATAGTTGATACATAAGATGATTCCAGTAATCAGGCTGTATCAGGCTGTCCTGGAGAACATGTCAGAAGCTCAAGGTTTTCGAGGAGGGATGCACGCACTGTTCCTCGTGCTTTGGCTACTGCTCCTGCTACGTCCTTTAAAAGGTCATATAACATATCCAAATTCATCAGCTGTATTGGAAAATTGCAATTCCGGTAAATAGAAAATCAATCCATACATATATTGGAAACACCTCACAACAGAGCCTTTAATTTGTAACCTTGAATGTTGCTACTACAATTACCTCTATTATCTAAACATCGGTATAGTAGGGATCGATACATGTTTGATACAATGGGTATTGCATTAGACCAAAACAATATGGCGCCCGTGTAGAAAGAATTTATACTCAAGTAAATATCAAGCACCTGACGAAGAAAACTCGTCATCCTGATGTTGTTATAGCACACAAGTCCAAGTGGCGGATAATGGCCTAGGCTTGACCAATAAACCAGATACTAATCAAACAAAAATAGAATATTTGATGCTCTTCATCTTCCGACTGACCCAAACAAATCAAGCCTCCAGATACACATATCGATATGTGCATCTAATGAATTATTTAATTTATACTTCTTACAATTGAGGAATAAAACGAATTTATATATAATATATCAAGCAACATAAAAGATCTGATTTTTTTAAAACAATTGTAATTTTAAATAAGATATCTCTGAAAAACGAAAAAGAATTGGAAAGCAGAAAAACTAATATGTTGCCCTCCCGCATTCCGTCGCCGGCATACTTGAAGCAACACAATCACAATTAGAAAAAATGAGGAGTAATAATTACAAACAGTGTTAAATTAAGGTCTAATATCCAGATTGTATTGTTTATGAAACCTAATTTACTGCATATTCCTCAAACTAATTCGACATCGCATCAACTTAGGTTAATATCGAAACAATCAAAGAAACTAGGCACAAAATCATTGTGCTACTACAATAACACGGAAATATCTTCTTTCGCACAAAGTTGAATAAATTTGAAATTTACCTGTATCAATGGTGGTAAAGAAGTATTACAGTGATCTATCACAGGGAAGAAGGAGAAACATGGTGGTCGGCAACGGAGAAGCCGAATAAGCGCGGTGATCGAATGAGGATTGATCGAAGAGAAAAGGGTGTGGTTGTAGTTTGTGATGATGGAGAATCTAATATAATTGATGACCCTGACTATATATACAAACAATAATAATCTCAGTCATTGGACCGTGTCAAATCTAATGGTCCTTGGATGCTTTAGAGGTTCTCATGGTTCTCATTATAGTATAGGTTCTCATGCTTTAGAGGTTCTCATGGACCATGTCAAATCTAATGGTCAAATCTAATTGATGACCCTGACTATATATAGGGTCAAGATCCAGTGAGAACCTATACTATAATGAGAACCATGAGAACCTCTAAAGCATCCAAGGACCATTAGATTTGACACGGTCAAATGACTGGGATTATTATTGTTTGTATATATAGTCAGGGTCATCAATTATATTATATTCTCCATTATATTAGTTAAGTATATTCAAACACAATCTTTTGTATAACTAAACAAAATTTATTGATTTTATTAACAAAATATAAACTTAATGTACAAAAATATAATTAGGTATACTAAAGCGGTTATAGATGCACGAAAACGAATAATAGGTGCATGAAAAATGTTATATGCATTAAAATGATTACTAGGTGAATGAAAATTACTGGCTCTAGGTGCACGAAAACAAGTTCTAGGTACATGAAAATTGTTAGAGACATGAAAATGATTATTAGGTGCATGAAAATTAATAAAATGTATCTCTCAGCGATTTTCGTCACTAATTTATACATTTTAGACAAAGAAATATGTTTTCTAACCATAAAATTCTATGCCGAATCCAAATGTGTCGTTATTTTTCTGAAAAAAATTCCGTAAGCTGGAGTTCTCAAAGTTCTCATTATGTTGGTGGTTCTCACCGGATCCCAAATATATATATATATATATATATATATATATATATATATATATATATATATATATATATATATATATAGAGAAGGGTTCTCATAAGGCCCTTATACCTTATGAGGCCCTAAGTCCTTATAAGGACCATAGGATGGAGGGGATGGATGGTGGAGATTAGATCTCAATGAATGGCCAGAAATTCTCCTCCTCTAATTAGCTCCTCATTGCAATTAAACTTGTCACTAATCCATTCTTCACTCATATTATCACAAACTCCTTCCTCACCAAACATCCAAACCCTCATTATCACAAACTCCCCCTCTCTCTCTACATCCTCTCTCATTCTCCTCTCAAAACAAATCTACCCTAATCAAAACAAAAACAAAACAAACAAAAACAAAACAAAATCTTCTCCTCACTCACCAAGCCGACCCACCGGCAACCACCACCACCATTCGCACCCCATACCTTCACCGACAACACCCCAACCACCAACAGCCTGCCGCGCCACGACAACACCACCGCCTCCTGCCGCCCGCCGCTCACGCCGACCACCCTCCTCTCCCCTTCTACCCAGCCCCCACGCCGACCACCCTCCTCTCCCCTTCTACCCCAACCACCACACTGACTGCCGCCCGCCGCTCACGCCGACCACCCTCCTCTCCCCTTCTACCCCGCGCCCGCGCTCACGCCGACAACACCAAGACACGACAGCCTCCCTCCTCCTCTCCCCTTCTACCCAGCCCCCACCCGACCTCCCTCCTCCCAGCCCACATCCCTCCACCACGCCCGAGCCCACGCCCACGCCCGAGCTGACTTCCTTTCTCTTTTTTTCTTTTTTTTTTCTTTTTTGTATTTGTTTGTTTGGTTTTGATTTTTGTAGATTTGTAGATTTTTATTTTTTGATTTGTTGGTTTTTGTTTATTTGTTTTTTGTTTTATTTTTATTTTTGTTTTTTGTTTTATTTACGGTTTTTGTTAGATTTACGGGTTTTTTGTTAGATTTATGCATATAATTTGTTATTCTCATGAGTTATTTGGTATTAATTTTGTGTGGTGTTTTTTTTAGATCTATTTTTTTATTTTTTTCGATTTGGTATTTTAATGTTATTTATTATTGTTGGTATTTTTTTTGTTAGTGTTACATATTTGGTTTTATTTGGTTGTTATTTTTTTATTTGGTTGTTATTGTTATTTGATTTTTTGGACTAAAGTTATACATCTTGTCTATTAAAGTTATACACTATGTGCATTAGAGTTATACACACGATATTTAAATTTGGTTTTGTTATTTGGTTTTTTTTATTGTTATTTGGTTTATTTAAGATTTCGGGTTGGGTTGGGTTGTTGGTTTTTTTTTTTTTTTTTTTTTTTTTTTTTGTTATTTACTTATTATGTTGTTATTTATTTAGATCTAGTTTTTAGATTTTTAGATTTGTTTTAGATTTTTCATATTATTTTTTTTGTTTTTTTGTTATTTTTTTTTTTTTACTAGAGTTATACATCAAATGCCTAGAGTTATACATTGTATGTCTAGAGTTATACTGATTGTGACTAGAGTTTTACATCTTTTGACTAGAATTATAAATACTGTGACTAGAGTTATACATTAAATGCCTAGAGTTATACATTATATGCCTAGAGTTATACATCATATGCATAGAGTTATACATTATATGACTAAAGTTATAGAATTTTGGACTAAAGTTTTACAAATATGGACTAAAGTTATACATATGAAGGACTAGAGTTATACAAAAATGGACTAAAGTTATACAACTATGGACTAAAGTTATACAAAAATATGGACTCAAATATATAATGGACCTTAGATTTTTAGATTTGTTTTAGATTTTTCATATTATTTTTTTTGTTTTTTTGTTGTTATTTTTTTTTTTTGACTAGAGTTATACATCAAATGCCTAGAGTTATACATTGTATGTCTAGAGTTATACAGATTGTGACTAGAGTTTTACATCTTTTGACTAGAATTATAAATACTGTGACTAGAGTTATACATTAAATGCCTAGAGTTATACATTATATGCCTAGAGTTATACATCATATGCATAGAGTTATACATTATATGACTAAAGTTCTACAATTTTGGACTAAAGTTTTACAAGTATGGACTAAAGTTATACATATGAAGGACTAGAGTTATACAAAAATGGACTAAAGTTATACAATTATGGACTAAAGTTATACAACTATGGACTAAAGTTATACAAAAATTGGACTAAAGTTATACAAAAATGAACCAAAGTGACTAGAGTTATACATTGTATGACTAGAGTTATACAAACTGTGACTAGAGTTATACATTATATGACTAAAGTTATACAATTTTGGACTAAAGTTTAACAAATATGGACTAAAGTTATACATATGAAGGACTAGAGTTATACAAAAATGGACTAAAGTTATACAACTATGGACTAAAGTTATACAAAAATATGGACTCAAATATATAATGGACCTTAGATTTTTAGATTTGTTTTAGATTTTTCATATTATTTTTTTGGTTTTTTTGTTGTTATTTTTTTTTTTTTGACTAGAGTTATACATCAAAGGCCTAGAGTTATACATTGTATGTCTAGAGTTATACAGATTGTGACTAGAGTTTTACATCTTTTGACTAGAATTATAAATACTGTGACTAGAGTTATACATTAAATGCCTAGAGTTATACATTATATGCCTAGAGTTATACATCATATGCATAGAGTTATACATTATATGACTAAAGTTATAGAATTTTGGACTAAAGTTTTACAAATATGGACTAAAGTTATACATATGAAGGACTAGAGTTATACAAAAATGGACTAAAGTTATACAATTATGGACTAAAGTTATACAACTATGGACTAAAGTTATACAAAAATTGGACTAAAGTTATACAAAAATGAACCAAAGTGACTAGAGTTATACATTGTATGACTAGAGTTATACAAACTGTGACTAGAGTTATACATTGTATGACTAGAGTTATACATTTTTTTTATTGTTATTTGATTTAAGAAAATGACTAAAAAATGATAACTAACAAAATAAAAGACAACTAAAATAAAATAAAAGACAAAAAAAATAATAAATGGAAAAAACAACTAAAAACATACAAATTAATACAAAACGAAAAAAAAAAAAAAAAAAAAAAAAAAAAAAAAAAAAAAAAAAAAAAAAAAAGCGGCGGTGGCGGCGGCGGTGGGGTGGCGGCGGCGGGGTGGTGGGTGGTTAATTGGTGTCGGGTGGGGTGGTGGTGGGTGGTGGTGAATGAGGAAGAGAGGAATGAATGATTTATTTGAGTTTTTTGATTTTTTTGGATTTTTTGGGTTTTTATTTATTTGGATTTTTGGGTTTTTTTTATTTATTTGGGTTTTTTTTTTTGGAGTTTGAGAGAAGAGAGAAATGAAATGTGTAAGATGAAAGAGAAATGGATGAGTGGAAAAGAATTATAAAGTAAATTAGTGATTAATTAGAGTGGATTAGTGAAGGAGGAGAGAGATGGTGAGATTA